>NW_024412388.1:54409533-54451410 GCF_014898765.1 Herpailurus yagouaroundi
GGGCGGGGTTCTGCGTGGAGGGGCGGGGTTCTGCGTGGAGGGGCGGGCCCGGGGCCCGTGGTGCGACCCCGGGCCGGGTCTGGGCGGCCGGCGGGCAGTGGCAGGAAGCCGGAAGCAGCCGCGGCCCCAGCTCGGGAGACATGGCGGGCGTTAAAGGTAGCTGGTCCTGCGGTGGGGTGTCGCCGCCGTCCCGGGCTAAGCCTGGAGCTGCGCTCTCAGCGTGTGGGCGGGGAACGGCCTCCCCCAAGCCTGCCGCTCTCCCCTTCTCTCCGGGGGCGGAGGAGGCGCTCACCCTCTTCCTTCGCCCCGCGGGATGCGGGTGGAACCTCACTGGTCTGCACGCTCCTGCCGATCTCTCCGGGACCTTCCAGGCGAGCCAGGAGCGGTGCCCTTCTTGGAGACCAGGGTAGACCAGGAGCATCACCTCTAGGCTCCTCAGTACTTCGGAGCGTACCCCCGCCCCCATCTCTGCTCAGTTTTAAACGGACTGGGTTTCCATTTCCCGACATGTCCACCCTGACGCTTCTCCTCCCTCTTCCTGCCGCTCCGCAGTTTCCAGTTTCTTCTAGAGCAGCCATTGTCTCCAGTCTTCTCGGCCCCGGGGTTCTTAATTCTTTCGGTACTGATGAGTTTTCCTAGTTGGGCAGAGTTGACTGCAGGCAACAGAAAGCCCACGGAAATGCTGTATTTCTCATAATTGTGGAGAATAGATTGGGTGGAATGTTATCGCTGCTTTCTTTAGTGTTTATTCATCTATGGACAGACAAGAAAGCAGTGTTTGTACAACTACAGGGGCAGTTGAAAAAGGAGGTACCAAGAACGCCGCTTCCCTTATCTGTATGACTTTAGAGAAGTGGGGGATGGCAGCGGTAGGAGAGGCTATTGGAACGCTTCCTGTTATTTTGGTAGGAAACCATTCGATTTCTGATGTTTGAATAGAGTAGTGTAACTTGTTTCTATGTTGGAGTTAACTTCCATCTTTGGAATTGGTAACCAAAGATCTTCCTACTTAATCAACATCTGTTATAAACATGTATACGATATATTTGCATGCATGTGTGTGCACTCTGAAATTTATCTGAGTATGTGAGCTATTAGCAGACACATTGTATCATTATTTCTGGCTGACTTTTATATTTACCATCAGTTTAGTAAATGTGATTTACTTGGACAGTGTCCAGTGTGTAACGTGTCCATTTGAAGACAATGCAGAAAAGGGGTGACCGATAGTATCCCAGTACTGGACTGCGCTGTGCTTAGTCATGCCCAGAAACTATCAAGTAATGATACTGTTTATGTGTGAATGTGTTAGAAATTGTGATGTAGTGAAAAGGAAGACCATGAAATGGAAAAGGACTAAGGGAAGGAAGCTACAGATAGTTCACTAAGGGGTGAACTATCTTACAGATTGAGGGACCATTGTATGCCTGTGACTTGGGATAAAAAGATAAAAGTTATTTTTGGGTGACAAAACTGGAAATGATTATATTACTGTTGAAGTGTCCAAGGTGTCCTTAGATAACAGGAGGAGCACAAAGATGGTGTTATGGATTAAATTGTATCCCTCAAAAGGTATGTTCAAGGTTCTAACTCTCCAGTATCTGTGAATGTGACCTTATTTGGGAATAGAGTCTTGGCAGATGTTATCATTAACTTGATGATGATACTGGATTAGAGTGTGCCCTAATCCAATGACTAGGGTCTTTATAAAAAGGGGGGGGGGGTGTCAGAATTTACACATGGAATCACAGGGAGAACACTGTGTGGAGACAGAGGCAAAAATTGGACTGATGCAGCTAGAAGCCAGGAAAGGTCAAAGATTGCCAGCAACCACCACGAGTTAGGAAAAAGCAAGGAAAGATTCTTCCTTAGAGCCTTCAGAGGAAGCATGGTCCTGCCAGTACCTTGATTAGAGACGTCAAGCCCCCAGAAGTGTGAGAAAATAAACTTCTGTGGTTCTAATGGTCCAGTTTGTAGTACGTTGTTAATGGCAGCCCCAGGAAACTAACACAGATGGGATAACTTAACCCTGCTCTGGGGAGAAAAAGGCAGTTCTTGAATTGAATCTAAATCTAAATCTAAATCTAAATCTAAATCTAAATCTAATCATCTAAATCTAAAATCTAAATCTAAATCTAAATCTAAAAAAATCAGTAAGGTGTCACCTGGCTAAGGAGGGAGCAAGGACAGTTTTTCCAAGTGGGGAGAATTGTGCCGGATCAACTCATAGGCTGTGAAAGTGGCTGTGAAGGGGTGACACCAGCGTTGTGTATTTGAGAGATCGCTGTCTGCTGTGTGGAAGATGGGTTGGAAGAATCAAGGTTGGAGGCAGGCATGAGATGGTGAGGGCATGCACCAGGGCAGTAGTAGAGGGTTCAAGAGAAGAGGGTGGGTATCTTAGTCCTTTAGGGCCGCTCTAACAAAAATACCAGAAACTGGATGGCTTACAGAGCAAACATTTGTTTCTCAATTCTGGAGACTGAGAAGTCCAAGATCAAGGTGCCAACAGATGCAGGGTCTGGTGAATGTCTGCTTCCTGGTTCATAGACATCTCACTGTGTCCTCACATGGCAGACAGGGCAAGGGAGCTCTGGAGTATCATTTATGAAGGCACTAATCCCATCCATGAGGGTCCCACCTTCATGACCTAATCACCTCCCAAAAGCTTTAAGTACCATCACATTGGCAGGAGGATTTAACATGAATTTGGGGAGGGAACACGCTCATTCAGTGTATAGAGGTGGTTTTGAGTGACACCTGGGAGGTTGAGTCACCTTAACTTGGTGATCTTCTGTAAGACAGAAGGTGATGATAGTGTTGGTTGGTCTTTCAGGATAGAACTTAAAAGGAAGAATGTGTTTGGAAGGAGAGGGTGGGATGTTTGGGTTTTATACATGTCGACTTTGAGGTCCTTGTTGGCTACCTGGGCAGAGAAGTCCAGATTGGAGTTGGAGGTGCAGGCCTAGGTCCCAGGACCTGTTCTGGGCTGCAGCATCAGATGTGGCTGGGCCCTCGTGATACTAGGGAACTTTGGGTCAAACACAATGTCTCAGCAGAAGGACAGTCTAAAGAAATGAGGTTGGATTCCTTGTTAGCTCCAACTTTAAAATATGGCAGAGGATGTTGATTCCCCCCAAAAAGAAAAAAGAATCAATCAACTGGAGATACATTTGTGAACGTTGAGAGATGGGTGTCACAGACCGGAAAGAAGAGGTCTCTGGTTCCTAGCTTTGAAGAAGGGAGTGATACAAAAGGTCAGGCTCAGGGAAGGGATAGTGCCAACCAAGAAAAGACCGTCTGTAATGAAACAATATGCGAAAAGTTCCTTTTGTACATTTTTCTTTAAAAAGTGACATGTACGACATGGAAGAGTACAAAAAGTAAAATTGGCAGTCTTGTGCCCTAACGTCTGTATTACTTCCAGATGTTTTTAAAAAGCACCTTCGCATCTTCCTATAAAACAGTCTCCCTAAATCTCTTAAAGTAAAAGGAAGCAATCAAAATGTTAATTAATTTAGTGAATGACTAATTGTGAGTATTAGGGATTTTTTTCAGAAGAAAATTTGGCTAAATTGTGTCTGATGCTTTGAATTTATACCTTTAGCAAAGAATATTGCTAAAATGAGCAAGTGCCTTCATCAGTCAGCATTTATTTATGGAACACCTTCTTTTGCCAAACACTTCACATGGATTATCTCCTTTACTTCTCATAAGCTGCATGATAAGGTGGCACCATTATTCCCATTTTATAGGTGAGAAATTTGATTGAAAGAGGTTCAGTTTCTCTCCAAGGTCACACAGCCAGTTGGTGGCAGTGTTGAGATTTGAACCCTGTTGGTGACTCAGAGCTCAGGATTTTTTTTTTTTAACAGCCTTGATACTCTGTCTCCCACTCAGCAGCATGACAAGGACAAATAACGTTCCTACCCCCTCAGTGATTAATGTTGAACAGATGCAGGGAATAAATATTTTATTTGGTGGATACTACTTGGGAGTCATTTTCTATGAAAACATGAAAGTAGTCTTCAAATACTTGAAGTACTGGGGTTGGGAGAGACAGAATGATCAAAGGGCATATATATATTACAGTGAGGCAGTTTTGGATATAATTTGAAGAAAGGATTTTCAGCATTTAGATACTATCAGAAGGAAATGATATGCCTCAGGCAGTAGTGAGTTCTCTTCACTGGAGTTGTGCAGACAAGCTGGTTGGCCTCTTGTGACAAATAGAGGGAATTTATATATTAGATAGGGGTTGGAAAATGCTTGAGACCTTTCTCACCTAGTGATTTTAAAGTGGTGGACACAGGCAGTCATTTGCTAGTCAAATGTGATGTCAACTAATGAAATAAATCACTACATTTGCGTAAATTGGGAACCTTTTACTTCTTTAAGTGAATGTTTTTGTTTAAGATATAACTCACATACCATAAAATTAACCTTTTAAAAGTGGAACATTCTATGGTTTTTAGTTTATTCACAAGTTTGTGCAACCGTCGCTACCATTTAATTCCAGAACATTTCACACACAACAACCCCCCCCCCGGGGGGGGGCCCCATGCCCCAGAAGAAACTCCATACCCATTAGTAGGCACTCCCATTCCTCCCCTCTTCCCTCAGGTCCCTGGCAACCACTGATTGGGACCTTTTAACTCTTGGTTTTATTTTTCACAGCTCTTGTGGCATTATCCTTCAGTGGGGCTATTGGGCTGACTTTTCTTATGCTGGGATGTGCCTTAGAAGATTATGGGTAAGTGTTCATTTCAAAAAGAACTATTCTTGTGTTTGTGCGTTTGTCACTGTTCCTGTGAGTGTTAGCAAGTTTAGTGAATTTAGCGCTGGGCTCTAACCAATGAGTTAGTGAAGTCCAGGTCCATTCGTGGGTCAGTTATATTTGTGCAGAGAAAAGCTCTTTTTAGACTTGATGTATTCATTTAGTAAGCATTTCTTGAACACCTACTCTGGACCCGCTGGGGATATAAAAAGGAAGAGATACAGTCCTGTCCTCAAGGAGCTTGCAATTTGAGTTGTGCCTGAGAGGCAGACAGGCGTCGGTCTAGTCCAGAAGATGACAGCTGTAGTGGAGACATGTGCACAGTACACGGAGAGCTTTGAGAAGGTGTATCTGAGTTTCTCTGGGAGAGTCAGGCAGGGCTGCAGAGAAACGGTTGTCTTTAAGCTGAGACTTGGTGTCTAAATAAGAGTTTGTGGGGCTGATGAGTTAGGGGAGGGCATTCCAGGCAGTGGGAACATTCACCAAAATGTGTTTATTCAACAACTCTTGGTTGAGTGCTTACCACATGCCAGCCACTGTTATGGGAACTGGAGATTAAGAAATAAGAACAAAGGTCCTACTCTCTTAGAGTCTGTGTTGCAATGGGGAGATGGACACTAAACAGATTTAAAAATGTCCATTCTATCAGAGGTAGAAATGTTATGAAGAATAAATGATAAAGGGCTCAGAGACTGGGGAGAGGGTGGTCAGGGAAGGCCTCCCTGAGAGGGTGACTTGTGAGCAGAAATACAAAGAAAATAAGGAAGCAGGCCATGCTGGAAACTGGGGAAGGAGGACTTCAGGCAGTAGGAAAGTCATATGCTCAGGCCCACAGACATTAAGGCATAGAGACTCTCCAGGAAACCACATGTGGTTCATTATGGTAGAGCATAGAGTGTAGCTGGGATGAGCAATAGAAGGGTTGGTCAAGGATGTAGAGTCAATCAGTCTTTAGGGCACTGTATGCCATGTAAAAGAGGTCAGATTTTACACTTCAAGCCATAGGAGCTGGAAAAATATCTTGAGAATAGGTTTGGAGGGTTAGGGGGTTTCTGTTTGAAAAAAGTCAGTCTGGCCAAAATGTAAGAGTGGATAACAAGGTGCTGAGACTGCCCTCAGGACACGCAGTAGGGCACTACTGTCATAAAGCAAGCAAAATGTCGGGCTGTGGCAGTAGGAATGAAATGAAAGGAAAGAGAGAGATCTAGGTGGCAGAACTAACAGGTTTTGTTAACTGATGTCAGGGTTCAGCAGGGGGAGAGGGTTCTGGGATGCCTCCCAGGTGATTGGTTGAGCATCTAACTGCACAGGAGATGCTGGGACTAACTTAAACCAGCTGGAGCTAGTTGTTGGGACATTTGATGAGTTCAGATCTCTCACCCTAGTCCTGGCCAGAGATTGTCTAAACACAAGAGGGAGCCGGTTGTAAGCAATAACTTCTGTTTGTCCAGAGTGTTTGCAGTTGTTACCAGAGTCTGGTTTTTAAGGATATAAGGTATTATCCTCATTTCTAGCTGGGAAACAAAAGCCCAGCGTGGTCAAAGACTTAACCCAAGTCGCACAGCATTAAGTGGCAGAGATTGGACTCATGTTCTCACTCTCTTGACCATGATTCTACAACCAACTCTAAATCCAGGTGTTCTAATTCTCTAAGATCTCTATAAGGTTTTTAAAAAAATGAGCCATATACTGGTACTACAAAGAAATTAATTTTATATTTAATGATGGTGACCCAGGATTATCCTGTACATCAGGAGTCAGCAAACTGGCCCACAGGCCAAACATGGCCTGATGCCTGTTTTTGAAATTAAATGTTTTATCAGAATACAGCCACACTCATTTATGTACCATCTCTGGCCACTTCTGCACCACAGGGGCAGAGTTGTGTAGTTGAGGCAGAGACCCCGTGACTTGCAAAGTCTAAAATATTTACTATTTGGCCTTTGCAGAAAAAGTTTGCCAATCTCTGGCCTACACGTTTTCTGAATAGTGTATATTTAATACCCAAATTTTGTATGTAAACAAGGTTGCTTCTGCATTAATAGTTCTCATAGTTGAATATTGATCGCTTACTATGAATGGGAACACAGTGCCTTAGATTGTTGTACAGAAAACTCTCACTATATTCTAGGAAGTTAATAATTAAGAGCTCCTGGCTGTGGGCATGTCAGGTCATAGCTGGGTCTCTTCCAGACCTCTTCTTGTCTCTGTATCTGTGTTTCCTCACTGGTAAAATAAAGGCTTTGAACTAGATAATCTCTAACAGCCCCTTCAACAATATTATTTGGTGATCCTTGAAACCCACTATAATCCCTATAGTTTAGAATTAGGAGTTAGAATTCAGTGTGTACATCTTGAGTCCTCTTGATGAAGGGCATTTCCCCTTCTTGCTGTTTGGTTGCCGTCCCGTACTCCTAGATCTGTGGCTGAAATAAGCTTTCATTACAGTCTAGCTTTGTCACAACTTCTGCTTCGAGGTGCTGACTGTCGGGGTGGCCCTCCGTGTATTACTGTGATGTGGATATTTTAAAGTGAATAGAGACTTTCCTTTTTTTTTTTTTCTCTCAAGGAATGAAGCATAATAAACATCTGACTGATGGAAAAAAATATTTTTGAAGTATTTATAGAGCAAATGTAATTGAAAAGCAGATGACAATTTTTAATAAATACAAAACATTAAAATTTGGGAAGAAAACTTTTTTGCATTATGGTATTATTATGTCTTACAATAAAGATTAGAGTATATCTAAAGTTTGTACTGGTAAGCATATTTAGTTTTATGATTTCCATACTTAAAATTCATTTTGTTCATTCAGTAAATGGTAATGGAATACCTCATCTCGGCCCTGGGGATAAATGGGGATTGATTGAGACAAATTAGATTCTTGTTCTCATAAGCAAGGAAATATCAAATAGGGATAAATGCTGGCAAAAAGTCAAGAGGGTGATGTGCTCAAGGGTAACTTGAAGTATTTAAAATGGATGGTCAGTCTTATTTCACTTAACATAATATCCTCTATGTCCATCCATGTTGTCTCAAGATCTTGTTCTTTTTTATGACTGAGTAATATTCTGTATTCCATGTATATCTTCCTTATCCATTCATCTGTTGATGGACTCTTGGGTTACTTCCATATTTTGGCTATTGTAAATAATGCTGTAGTGAACATAGATGTGCATATATCTTTTTTGAAATAGTGCTTTTTTGTTTTCTTTGGGTAAATATGCAGTAGAGGAATTCCTGGATCATATGGTAACTCTCATTTTGTGAGGAACCTCCATACTATTTTCCACAGTGGTTGCACCAATTTACGTTCCCACCAACAGTGAATAAAGGTTCCTTTTTCTCTACATCCTTGCCAACACTTGTTATATCTTGTCTTTTTTTTTTTTTTTAAGTTTATTTATTTATTTTTGAGAGAGAGAGAGAGGAAAAGAATGAGCAGGGGAGGGGCAGAGGGAGGGAGAGAGAGAATCCCAAGCATGCTCTGCACTGTCAGTGTAGAGCCCAGCATGGGGCTCAAACTCATGAACTGTGATATCGTGACTTGAGCCGAAGTCAAAAGTTAGATGCTTAACTGACAGAGCCACCCAGGTGCCCCCATGTTGTCTTTTTTTTTTTTAATTTTTTTTAATGTTTATTTATTTTTGAGAGAGAGAGAGTAAGTGGAGGAGGGGCAGAGAGAGAAGGAGACACAGAATCCAAAGCAGGCTCCAGGCTCTGAGATACCAGCACAGAGCCCGATGTGGGGCTTGAACCCACGAACCGTGAGATCATGACCTGAGCTGAAGTCGGACACCCAAACGACTGAGCCATCCAGGCTCCTCGCCCCCATGTTGTCTTTTTGATACTAGCCATTCTGACAGGTGTGAGGTGATATCTCACTGTAGTTTTGATTTGCATTTCCCTGATGATGAGTGACGTTGAGCATCTTTTCATGTGTCTGTTGGTCATCTGTATATCTTCTTTGGAAAAATTCTATTCAGGTCCTCTGCCCTTTCTTAATTGGATTATGTAGGTGTTTTTTGGTGTTGAGTTGTGAAAGTTCTTTCTATATTTTGGATATTAGCCCCTTTTTGGATGTATCATTTGTAAATCTCTTCTCCCATTCAGTAGGTTGCCTTTTCATTTTATTGATGGTTTCCTTCACTTTGCAAAAGCTTTTTATTTTAATGTATTCCCAGTAGTTTGATTTTGCTTTTGTTTCCCTTGCCTGAGGAGACATATCTAGGAAAATGTTTCTAAGGCTGATGTTAAAGAGATTACTGCCTGTGTTTTCTTCTAGGAGTTTTATGATTTCAGGTCTCACATTTAGGTCTTTAATCCATTTTGAGTTTATTTTTGTGTACGTTGTAAGAAAGTGGTCCAGCTTTTGTTCTTTTGCATGTAGCTATTCAGTTTTCCTACTACCATTTATTGAAGAGAACAAATTGGGGTTGGGCAGAATGTGAGGGCAGTGGGAGATGCAGGCTTGCAGTCATGGAATGACTAAGTCACAGGGATAAAAGGCACAGCATAGGGGATATAGTCAGTGGTATCATAATAGCAATGTATGGGGACAGATGGCAGCTACACTTGTGAATATTGCATATTGCATAGAGTTGTCGGCATCACTGTGTTGTACCCCAAAAACTAAAGCATCAACTATACTCCAATAAAAAATAAATAAAATTGAATGATCAGGGACAGCCACTTTTAGGAGGCCTCTCAGCTTAGATTGCACAAGAAGGAGCCAGCCAATGAGAAGACAGGGAGGAGAGCATTCCAGGCAGAGGGTTTTGCTAGTGCAGAGGCCCTAAGATGGGGATGAGCTCAGAGTGTTTCAGGAACAGAAAAAAGGCTGGTGTGGCTACTGACTGAGTGTATAAAGAGAAGATGGCACAATGCAAATGGGAGAAGTTGGCCAGATCATGGAAGGCTTTGTAGGCCAGGGAAAGGAATCTGGGTTTTACTAAGCCATTGAAGGGTTTCCAACGTGTATACACTCAGAAGATCTCTGTTGCGTTAGTGGGTGCAAAGTGGGTGCACTGTCTTGCGTTCTATAGGGAAAGCAAAGGTGACTGAGTGAAGATTCTGCCTTCAAGAAATGACAGCTCAGGAATAACAGAAAACAATAAAGATTCTTGATTACACATTGTGTAGTTTTTTTTTTTTAACACAGGGTAAGGTATCGACATACTAATGGACTAGTAATTTTTAAAAATTTTTTAAAAATTTATTTATTTTGAGAAAAACAGACACAGCACGGGCAGGGGAGGGGCAGGGAGAGAGGGAGAGAGGGAGAGAATTCCAAGCAGGCTTCACGCTACCAGCACAGAGCCTGATGTAGGGGCCTGAACCCACGAAACTGTGAGACCATGACCTGAGCCGAAACCGCGAGTCGGATGCTTAACTGACTGAGCCACCCAGGCATCCCTGGACTCGTAATTTTTAATCATTGCACCTTACCTGTTCCTGGTATAAATCATCTCATGTATGAGCATTGACCATTAAATTAATAATTGTTTGTCCTAGACGCTGAAGATAATTCTAACTTTGAAATGGCAGCATGTCTTTACAATGTAACCGTAACTTTTCTTTTTGGGTTTCTTCTGGGTCCATCCGACAGCGTTTACTGGCCCTTGTTTGTCCTGATATTTCACGCCATCTCTCCCATCCCCCATTTCATTGCCAAAAGAGCAACGTATGACTCTGATGCCACAAGTAGTGCCTGTCGGGAGCTGGCATATTTTTTCACTACTGGAATTGTTGTTTCTGCCTTTGGATTTCCTGTTATTCTTGCCCGTGTGTCTGTGGTAAGTTTTGTTTTCTATTGTTTTGCTCGGTTGTTGCTGAGTTTACTTCAGAACATCAGTTTCACTGCCATTGCTTAGGCTTAATTCTCAAATCCAGATGTGTTTGTAGTTTCTCTTTTCCATTTTAGATCTCCCTATCAGTGCCTTGGCTATGTTTTTAGAATGCTTTCTTTGTCTCTCTCACAACTTTTAGCCGGGGCATGTGATTTCTCGCTCTTTAAACTGTTTTCTGGAATTGTGCTTATCAAATCCTTGCCTCTTAGGGCGATCCACAGAGAATGTAATAGCAATGCTTTTCTGGTTCCAAAATGAACATCACATCAAATTCTTCTGCATGTAGGATCGTGAACACAGTTTCCAACTCATTACTATAGGCATATTTTAAGGGACACCTACATGGTTATAAGAAGATACAGTGAATAAGATGCCATCTTCATATCCAGTATAATTGTTTTCTTTTTGTCTCCAAAACACACATTGTGGGTATAATTTATTCACTTCTTTCTTTTTTAACGTTCACTGCTTTTCATGCTACTTGCTTTTATTCCCCCTAACTACATACTGTTTCAATTTCATGAAACTCTTATTTGGGGCATTGGATCTTGGGGACATCTGCTATTTGTAAGATACCAGGAATAAGAGCCAGACATTGTCTGTGTCCCAGAGGCACAGAAACTAGCCTGATGGGTAAGTACACTATGAATGTATTATGTGTGATAATTGAAACATGATCACACCACCATAGGAGCACCAGGAAGAGAGAAATTCCAACTGGCATTTGATGTAGGCCTCAAAGGCTAAATAAGGTTTTGATTCAAGTAGGGAATGCTGTTCTATGGAATGGCACCCAAGTGTGAAAATGCAATATGTGGAATAAATAGCAGTTCAATATGGCAGAGTCAAAAGGACGTGATTGAGAAGGAGGCTAGAAAGGTTGGGGAAGCCCACTTGCGCAGGCTCTTGAATGCTATGCCAGTTTGAACTCTATTTAGATGAGAAGCATTGGAGCTTTTTGAATGCAAAATCTTCAAGACCTTACTCTCCTTGTGCTGTAGACTAATATTTAAGTTTGGCTGTAAGGATTTCTGTTTTATGAAGAAACTTTCATTGATGTTTTCTTTCTATTGCTTAAATTAAAACAAAATGCCCACTAGAGGGTACTCTCATCCCCTACTGCGCCTCTGTAGAACCATCTGCCACGCTGGGAAGCTGTTTTCATTTGTATGCAGATTATTATTTAAAGTCTGTTCTTGCCTAGAAAAGAAACAGACCAATCCATAATTCTCTGCAACTCCTGTTTTCCTGAAAGGAGGCAATGGGTATAGATCTTTTAGTACCCGGTATTATAATTAGACCCTTTATATTCTGGGTGCTTTTATTTTACTTAAGGCAATCATTGTCTACTGAAAACATGTTGAGAAATATGTCTAATGGGGAAAATGATAAGGATGGTACAGACTTAATTATCAAGCATCACGAAGTAATTAGGCTAATTACTGAATAGTTCACTGTCTCCTGCCTGTTAGGTTATTAAGCCTTTTAGCAGTTTTATGTAATATTTCATTGGATGATTCTAATGCAGAAAATAACAGATTTTCAAAGAGTATGATATGAAGAAAGTAAAGATTTAATCCTCTTTCCTTGTGTTTCAGATCAAATGGGGAGCCTGTGGCCTTGTGCTGGCAGGCAATGCAGTCATTTTCCTGACAATTCAAGGTTTTTTCCTTGTGTTTGGAAGAGGAGATGATTTTAGCTGGGAGCAGTGGTAGCACTTTATTCTGATAAATTGCATTTTATTTCTTAGAAGTCATGCTATGTGTATTTGTGTGCACATGTGGCCTTTTACTATGAAATTTCCTATGCTATTTTTTTATACCTTTATATCATGTTCACTGTAAGAAGGACTACAGGAGAGAAAGCTCAGTTTTGTTTCCAGCTAATAGACCTCTCCATGTACTCAAGTTGAATTCTTTTATTTGTTTGGCTCTTCATATAGTCATGGTGCTCTCAGAAGATATATTAACACAGTCTTGTACACAGCCATTCACTTGTGTGATGCATTTACATATTTTGCCTGGGGATGAGTGTGGGTAAGCAGACAGCACTGGAGCAAGTCTGTTCTACTCAGGACTTCCAAGATATACTTGTGGCGCAGAGAGACAGAGCGGCTCCCTCTTTGTGTTGTAGACCCTTGCCTCTCGAAGTGTGGTCCATAGAGCACCTGGCATCTCTTAGGAGCCAGTTCATACAGAATCAGAGGTTCCTCCCCCCCCACCCCCCACCACAGATCCAGTGCATTTTAGATGAGCTCCCAGGTGAATTACATGCACATTAAAGTTTGACAAGTGCTGTCATAGGGGAATAAGTATCACCTCTAGTGTCCTTGTCTTCCCTTTGGCCGAACATCTTAACCTCTCTGGGTATTAGCTGCTCGTTTGTAAAAATTGTTTCACCTGCCTTCATGTTGAGGCCTACTTCAGAGTCTCTCTGGTATTTGTGAAATGTCCAAACCTGTATTGTTCCTCACATTTGTGGAATTGTTCTCAGTAGGGAACAGTTATGTCTTCACTGTCTGAAAGGCAATAGCTCTTTTCACAGAGCTGGGGAAACAGAATAACTGCAAAGTAACAGAGTAACTGGGCTGTACCGAAGGAGGCCAGGCTGTAGCCAGTCCCTGCTTTAGCAGGGGGGCAAGAGCAGATAGGTAATACTTTCTAACTTCCCTTTATAATCACACACTTCTCCCCAGCTCCTTCTCTGTACTGCGTTCCACCTCCACCCCCCCTCCAAACCAACACACTCCCAGCAGTTCTGATTTGCCTTTACTTCCTCACGGCTCTGACTTTTCCTTCCTACAGGAACAGGAGCCAAGTAAGCAAACAGAGGGTGCCCAAAGACGCTACTAACTGTCTTTCATGCCTTGTAGATCTTTTTATATATATGTATAAAACCCCTCTGCCACTTTTAAGTGAATCATTGTGAGTACATGCCACGCTAGATCCTGTAGTCAGTTTTTGTAGCTCAACTTTTCGTCCAAGATCTATAAAGAAAAATATGGGAACTAGAACCACTTGATGAGAATACAATGATTTTAAAGGATTATTAATGTGTGATAACTGACACGCATTGAAAACACTAAAATTTTGAAGTTTGGAATCTGAGGAATTAGCATATCTTTTCGTATTCTGGAATGATCTGGGACTAGGAGAAGACAAAATTGAAACCTAAAAGGATAATGTGCAGTTATATTGTGGCCTTGTGCATAATTTTATGTTTTCTTTTTTTTTTAACATATGAAATTTATTGTCAAATTGGTTTCCATACAAAACCCAGTCCTCATCCCAAAAGATGCCCTCTTCAATACCCATCACCTGATTTTGTTTTCAAAGTTCTTTGTACATGTAGAATTGTTGACGTTATTTCCAATATTTATAATTAGAAAAATTATATAAACACTTTATAATTTTAGCCAGCGTTTTTAATAACACTTGCACTTACTTTATTGTAATAAATTTCTCTTTAACACAAAAGAAAGTTTAATTTCAAAAGTCTTTCTTCTGATGTAGCCTTGCTTAAAAGATAAAAAAAAAAATAAAGTAAGAATCTCTTGGTGTTCTGAAATGGGTAGTTTGAGCAATACAGGAATAGCAATACATTTTAAGATATCATTTTGAATGTCTAGTTGGCTTGTAATAGCATTTCTTTTCCTAAAACGGAATCAGTGTTTAATTTATACTCCCTTTGACAAAAGTATCTTTGTTGCTTATACATATTTCATATTTCAGATAACCAAGGTAGCCTTAATATGTAGCCTTAAATAAAGCATTGCCTCTTGATTGTACTTCCAGAATGATATAAAGTACACATAGAGAATATTGGTAGCCATTCCCTAATAATGGAATGGTTTATTGAAGTGATAGATTGTTGAATTTGCTCTGTGTCAGAAAACAAACATTTATTTTTAGTGCTTAAGTGTCATTATAGATGCCAGTGGGAAGTATTGCTATGAATGTACAATACAGAAGTTTCCTTTTGATGACACACATGTTGGGCATTTCTTTTTCCTTATAAAAAGTTCATTTTTTTTTTTTCCTGTATGCCATAGAAAATATTTTGGAGATTCAAAGCACATTGCTTACATTCTAAAACTAAGAATACACATAAAGAATTGCTGACAAGTAAGTAATCTTATGAGGAAGTTCTTTATCATGTTCCAAACAACTGGTTTACAGGCAGACTTTGAAACACTTTCGCACAGCAAGTGGGAGGCTGGTGATTGAGTGCCCAGGCCAAGCCTTCTGAGGGAGGCTAAACCCTGATGTAGTTGACTTACAATGCTCAAGGTGCCTGCCTGAGTTTTGGGTCTTGGAAACAGGGTAGTGTGGACAGGGTGGAGAAAGGAAAGCGGAAGTTTCCACCTCTTTTCCTAAGAACAAAGGTCTTCAAGTTTTGCAGCACTTTCCATCCCCTAATGCCCTTGGGGTCCAAGTACATTCCCCTGAGTTTTGTTGGCCTCCTCTCCTGACAAGGGGCCTTCCTCCCAGCCTGCCCCACCTCCTGGGGCTCCTCATTTTCCCAGATCACCCATCTCTCTACTTCTACCCAGTCCATTTTCTTATTATAGCTGATACAGTGCAGTGTGAAGAAGAAAGCAGTCTGGTCTACCTCTTTCCCAGAAAGAAAGGAGGACTTGTGCTCATCTCCCCCTCATCTGGAGCCCTTACCAGTGCCCCCAATGTGTAGTGACCACGCCTGTGGCGGCTGCAGTTCTGCAGGGGAATGCCTTGGAACCCAACGGCTCATTCACAGAAAATGGTAGTGTTTCCAAGTACAGTGAAAAAGCATCCCAGCAGTTTATAGAAGGGTAATATATGGGTTAGGGGCAAACCTCTCATTCCTCATCCCTTCCTCTGGGTGGGTTCTCAGCTGGTCGTACTTTTCATGGTTGTTCCTGTTCCTCCACTTGTGGACTCACAGATTTTTCTTACAGTCCTCAAGAAATCTATACCTCTGAGGTATTCCCTTCATGAAGACTCTTCTAGAGGCCACAATGTTTCATTAAGTTAATACCATTCCTTATACTCTCAGGGAAGTGCTTAGGAGATGTCACAAAAATATGACAAGTTTGCAAAAAATCCAGATTTTGCACCATAATTTGACCAAATTTTATATGGATGCTAGCATTTTCCAAGCATAGTAGTTAGTTCACAACTAGAAATTGTTATTTCTGTAAATGGATGTAACTTGTGTGTTTTAATTTTTTTCCCCCATTCTGCCTCATGAAATACCTTATTTGCAAAAATCCCAGTGCATAATAGCTCATTATGCTATTACAATCACAAGGTGCTTTGTAGTGGCCATGCTACCAGAATAGAGCAGTGATACGTGTAACCCCAAACATGATGTGAACAATCTCCAGGACTGCTTTAGGTTGCATTATATATGTATGATGAGGACGATTATTTTTTAAATAAAACTTGTTATTTATAATTTCACAAAGACTTATGTACGTTATTAAATTAAAATGTTTAATTTTTAGCAGACTGATTTCCCCAGTGTTTTTGTTTGGATAACCTTAACGTGCATGTGATTAGTGTTGAGCCTGTACTTACTGCGGTTGAAGGTAGCCGTCCAGGCATATGCACAAACTGGAAAGAACCCAGGCCCTAATTACACCTGTGTTGTGGCTCACAATCCTGTGGGGAGACGTGGCTGTCGGGGCGTGCTTAATAATTCGCTGTATTGGAAAAGAGAGAGCACTTGATACTTTAAAAACACGCTGTACATACCCTGAAGAGTCTTTTTTTTGTGCACTACAGAAAAAGAATGAACTGATGTAAAATACTACTTAAGGAGTAATGTATCCTTTTGCACCGAACGTTTGGGGAAGAGCTGGTGTCTTTCTCACCGGGTGGGGGGGTGGGGGTTAGGCAGCTAGGTGACAAACGGAGCTGGTTATTTCTTTGTTTTGCCCAACTAAGTGTAAAGCTAAAGTTTTAGTAGAAATTTAATAATACCAACATACCTATAAAATGCCGATAAAAAGAAAAACAGTTCCCAATGAAACTTCTCTGGTCCAAGGGTTTGTACATATGCATTTTCATTTAGAAAGCACACTGGATGCATGGAGATTCCTCTGGGGCTGGGAATGGGTGCCTGGAGAAATCACGCACCTGGTATTTATCAGCATCTCCTGTTTTGAGATTAAAAAAAAAAAACAACAACAAAAAACAGCACACTTTCCTATTTGTTTTTTGTTAGCTAAATGTGAATAAAAAGGTCTTGTCCGGTAATTGTAATTGGAAAGTTATCTTCTCCTTTGTACTTCCTAAAATGGCTCTTAAAAATTTCCACTGAAGTTATCAGTTTTTGCAAAAAGAAGTAGAAAACAAATGTCTGTTAAAAAAAAAAAAGAATTAAAGTTGGTGAAGAATTTAAATTTCAAGACTTAACCCACATTTTTTTTTTTCAACGTTTATTTATTTTTGGGATAGAGAGAGACAGAGCATGAACGGGGGAGGGGCAGAGAGAGAGGGAGACACAGAATCTGAAACAGGCTCCAGGCTCTGAGCCATCAGCCCAGAGCCCGACGCGGGGCTCGAACTCACGGAGCGCGAGATCGTGACCTGGCTGAAGTCGGACGCTTAACCGACTGCGCCACCCAGGCGCCCCAACCCACATTTTTTAAAACGTGTAAATTTGTAGAGAATGAATTCCAATTCCTTTTAATTTCTCTGTAGTCATCAGGCATAGTGCAAAATTAATAGATGATCATTTTGAAATAATTATCCCTGTTCAATATTGTCCATGTAGGCAAAGTGGTCCTAATCTTGAGGCTGCACAGTATCTTTATTGTAGGTGATCTCTTTATCAAAATTTGGGTAATTATAGATGTGTCACACACTCAAATTAATTATTAGATATTATTATATCAAAAGTTGTGCCTTCATTTTTTTTTCAATCCTCGGAATAGCTTGAAACCATCAACTCAACCTGAGCTGGATAACTATTTTACTTAATAATTTAAAGCATAAATGCATCTATGTTTCTGCTTCAGTAGTATGCCCTCGCAATTAAGAAACACATTTTATCACCATATTCTCTATCAACATTTATCTCCTATTTTTTCTATAGCTTAACAGTAAGGGGACATTGAAGGTTCTGGGGCAAATACACAGGCTCTTTGAAGGTGGGGCCCTAAGACACATCAGAGATATATGCAGGATGTCACATAAAACATATTTTTGAGGGCTAATTAGTGGCATGGGAAGCAACAGGATTAACACACTTCCCACAAATTTAATTTGGAAGTTTAATTTATATATGTATAAAATACATTAAGGAGTAAACTTCATTTATGCAACAAAAACCCATCCTCTGTATCTGTACTCACTGACTTGGTGAGCTCATGCTGTCTCGTGGTTTTAAATACCTTTTGTAGGCAACTGGCACACATTTTAATCTCCAGCCCAGACTTCTGTAAACCCCAGAGTTGTATAACCAACTGCCAACACAGTCTCTCCACTCGGATGCCTAGCAGGCATCTCAAACCCAGCATGTCCAAAATCAAACTATAGACACCCTGGTTCAGTGTCTCAGAACAAAAGGCTTGGAAGCGTTTCAGAACATATTGCACATCCCACATGCAGTCCATCAGGAAATCTTGTCACTTCTAGCTTCAGAATGTGTTCAGAATCAAAGCATTTCTTACACCATCACTGCTAGACTGTGGTTCAAGGACACTATCATATCTTGCCTGGCTTATTGCACTAGTCTCCCGACTGCTGGGTCCCCTGCTTTTGCCTGATTTCTCCTTCAGACTAGTCTCAACACCACAGTCAGAGTGAGCCTGTAAAATGTAAAGCAGATGTCACTCCTCTGCCCCAGTGTTCTCCCATCTCACTTTAATAACAAAAAGACACATAATCCAGTTAAAACAAATGAACAAAGGATCTGAATAGGCATTTCTCCAAAGATAGGCAAGTGACGAATAGATACATGAAAAGAAAATACTCAACATCATGAGTCATCAGGGAGATGCAAATCAAAACCACTGTGTGATATCACTTCACACTTCCCTAGGATGGCTAAAATAAAAAAGACAGACAATAACAAGTATTGGCGAAGATACAGAAAAATTGGAGCCCTCATAAATTGCTGGTGAGAGTGCAAAATTGTGTAACTACTGTAGAAGATTTTGGCAGTTCTTTAAAATGTTAAATATTGAGTTACAATATGACCCAGAAATTCCATTTTCCTGGGTATATTGCCAAGAGAGATGAAAACATACATCATACAAAAGACTGTACACAAATGTTCATAGCAGCATTATTGGTAAGAGTCAAAAAGTGGAAACAATCCAGATGTTCCTCAACTGATGAGTGGATAAAGTGGTATATCCATACAGTGGAATATTTTCAGCCATAAAAAGAGATGAAATACCAATACATCCTACAACATGGATGAGCCTTGAAAACATTATGTTAAGTGGAAAAAGGCAGTTACAAAAGCCCACATATTGTATAATTCCATTTACCTGACATGTCCAGAATAAACAAATCCATAGAAATAAATTATAGGCATGTTGTTGCCAGTGACTGAGGGAAGGGAAAATGAGGAATGACTCTAGTGGTCACAGAATTTTCTGGAGGTGATGAAAATCTTCTGGAATTAGTGGTGATGGATGCACAGCTCTTTGAATATACTAAAAGTCATTAGAATGTATATATTTTTTAGTTTTTAAAATTTTATTTTAAAATTAACATAAGCAGAGGAGAGGGGTAGAGGGAGGGAGAGAGAGGGAGAAAGAGAATCTTAAGCAGGCTTCCCGCTCAGCATGGAGCTTGATGTGGGGACTCAATCCCAGACCCTAGGATCATGACCTGAGCTGAAATCAAGAGTTGAAGACTCAACTGACTGAGCCACCCAGGCGGCCCTGGACTGTGTACTTTGAAATGGTGAATTGCATGGTATTTGAATTTCATCTCAATTTACAAAAATCATAAAAAACAGTCAAACAAAGAATAAAAGGTAGGAACAACCTAAATGTCTCATCAACTGTTAGGTGCGGTACAAACTTTTCATGGGTGATGAAGTGGTTCTAAATGGATTGTGGTGATGTTTGCACAACTCTATTAAAAACTGTTGAATTGGTGAGATGGGAAACCATCAAAGCTCCAGAGGAAAAAGCAGGCAGCAACCTCTTTGATCTCAGCTGCAGCAATTTCTTGCTTGACACATCTACAAAAGCGAGGAAACTAAAAGCAAAAATGAGCTATTGGGACCTCACCAAGATTAAAAGCTTCTGCACTGCAAATGAAACAATCAACAAAACTAAAAGGCAACTGACGGAATGGGAAAAGGTATTTGCAAATGACATATTGGATGAAGGGTTAGTATCCAAAATCTATAAAGAACTTACCAAACTCAACACCTGAAAACCAAATAATCCAGTGAAGAAATGGGCAGAAGACATGAATAGACACTTTTCCAAAGAATACATCCAGATGGCCAACTGACACATGAAAAGATGCTCATCACTTGTCATCAGGGAAATACAAATCAAAACCACAATGAGATACCACCTCACACTGGTCAGAGTGGCTAAAATGAACAAATCAGGAAACTACAGATGCTGGCGAGGATGTGAAGAAAGGGAAACCCTCTTGCACTGCTGGTGGGAAAGCAAACTGGTGCAGCCGCTCTGGAAAACAGTGTGGAGGTGTCTCAAAAAATTAAAAATAGAACTACCCTACGATCCAGCAATAGCACTACTAGGAATTTACCTAAGGATACAGGAGTGTTAATGCATAGAGGCACAAGTACCCCAATGTTTATAGCAGTGCTTTCAACAATAGCCAAGTTATGGAAAGAGCCTAAATGTCCATCAACTGATGAATGGATAAAGAAGATGTTGTTTATACATACAATGGAATACTAGTTGGCAATGAAAAAGAATGAATCATGCCAGTCGCAGCAACATGGATGGAACTGGAAGGTATTATGCCAAGTGAAATAAGTCAGAGAACGACAGATATCAATGTTTTCATTCATATGTGGATCTTGAGAAACTTAACAGAAGACCATGGGGGAAGAGAAGGTGAAAAAATAGTTATAAACAGAGAGGGAGGGAGGCAAACCACAAGAGACTCTTAAATACAGAGAACTAACTAAGGATGGGTGGGGGGGGTAGGGGGAAAATGGGTGATGGGCATTGAGGAGGGCAGTTGTTGGGATGAGCATGGGTGTTGTATGTAAGCCAATTTGACAATAAATTATATTAAATAAATAAAGAGGGAAAAATAAAAATGAATTGTATACTTTAGGTGAATTTTGTGGTATGTGAAATATATCTCAATAAAGTTGCAAAATATAATGAATGAATGAACCCTCTGAAATACAAAAATAGTATTATTCTGTTATTCCCTGGCTTTGTGGGGAAAGATCTTCAGGAATCCAGCTAACACCAGAATAATTCAATTTATGAGGGGGTTTTAATTTAAACCTGTGTTGTCACTTTTCTAGATTTTGTAGAATTTGTCTCATTTCTCAGATTGTTTTAAATTTGAAATTTTAAAATTTATTTTTAAAACACTTCTTTTTTTTTTAAAGGAGGACCCAAAATTGTGTAAGTGTCAGACCCCACCAACCTTAGGACACTCCCTGATCATAATAGTGATCAAAACAGACAAAAATACTTCCCATATAGAACTTCTATTTCAGGGGAAGAAGAATTAAAACTAGATAAAAAAATGAAATATATGGTAGGTGCTGTTGGGGAACATGATCAAAAAAGACGTGACCACAACTGACCCATAAGCTGGACCCGGATTCTTGGAGGCTCCTCACTCCCTCCCCTTCCCTTGGGATGTGGGTTCCACTTCCTTCCTTGCTCCCAGTGGCTGCTCCAAGGACATAGCCTTGAGATGGTGATGTGATGTTGAAAACACCTACACAGTATACATGACCGAGCCCAGTTAGGGCCTCTTTATAAGCTTTTAAGATTTGAAGGTCGGGTACAGGGATCCATTTCTCTGGCTACTGCCGAAGACAACCCTTTATGGAAGTTCCCTTTGCTATTATTAAAATTGCCACCTACTGACCTGAAGTGGCTGCCTCTTTCTTTGGTCTCTCCCTGCCCTCTGCATTAGGGGGGCTGGTTTCAGATTATACCAGGAAAACTCCTGAGAGGGTCATGAATCTACAGGTGCTATGGTGGGGAAAATACAGTAGGAAGGGCAGATAAATAGAATGTGGGGCCTTGTGGCTTTAGATAGGGTGGCGTGAAGCCATTGCAGTTCAGACCCAAAAAAGATGAGAAAGAGAGCAAGGGTTCAGAGGGCAAGTCAATCTTTGTACACATCCTTAATTAGTTCTTTAAGATGCTTTTCCAGAAACCCTAAGGTGGGTTGAAAAGTATATGCATTTTTTGGTGGTACCAAATCATCTTCTTGTTCAGCAGTTCTTTTTTTTTTTTAAATCTTTTGTAATGTTTACTTATTTGAGAGAGAGAGAGAGAGAGACTCTCTCATGAGTCATCAAACTCATGAGCCGACCAGTGAGATCATGACCTGAGCTGAAGTCGGATGCTCAACCGACTGAGCCATCCAGGCATCCCTTTTGTTTAGCAGTTCTTGAGAATATTCTCCCCCTGCCAAAATATGTGTTTTCATATTTTAAAAGAATTACTAATTTATTCAGAAAAAAACCAACTTCAATGTTATTTTAAATGGAACATACATTTAAAAACTGGTGATAGTGAATTGTTTTTCATACTTATTATTCTCTTTCTTTTGTGAATCACTTACATGTATTTTAGGGCGTTTATCTTTTTATGTTTTAATTTTTGTTTAGAGAGAGAGTGAGGGTGTGATTGGGAGAGAAGGGGAGAGGGGCTGAGGGAGAGAGAGAATCCCAAACAGACTCCACGTTCAGTGTAGAGCCCAATCTGATCCCACACCCATGAGATCATGACCTGAGCTGAATGAAATCAAGAGTGGGATGCTCCACCGACTGAGTCACCCACACGCCCCAGGGAATTTCTCTTTTTTATGGATTTGTAATAATTCTATACATATTTAGAATCAAAGTATTGTTTTTCTTCTATTCTGCAAATGCATTTTTTAAATGACATAATCATCTAGCAAAACGTAGTCCTGGGGTGCCTGGATGGCTCATTTGGCTAAGCAGCCCACTTTGGCTCAGGTCGTGATGTCACGGTTTGTGAGTTTGGTTCGTGAGTTCAAGCCCCACATTGGGCTCTGTGCTGTCCCACAGAGCCCACTGGGGATCTTCTGTCTCCATCTGTCTCTGCCCCTTCCCTGCTCACACTTTCTCTCTCTCTCTCTCTCTCTTTCTAAATAAGTAAATAAATAAACATTTTTTAAAAAGGTAGTTCTGTGACTTTAAACTTTATGTAATTTTTTTACCCACAGAACCTTTTGAGTTTTGTGTAGCCAAATACATTAATTTCTTTCCCTAAAGATCTGAATTTGTGTGTGTTCTAGGAAAGTTCTTGTCTATTTCAAGAGAAGAAAAATACATTCCCCTAAAGCATTTATGGGTTCATTAAAGATACATTTATCTTTAACTCACCTAGAATTTGCTTTGGTAAATGATAGGATGCAAGACTGGTATCTCTTTACCAGGTATCTTAGTTGGTTAACAAGTTGGCTAAGTAATGTGTTCAACTTCAAATATCACCTTTCATATAGAATAAAAATTTATTTCCACCTAGCTTATTTCTAGATTTTCTCTTCTGTTCTTCTTTGACTTCTATGTATTCCCGAACTGAACCGGTACCACATTTTATAAAAATGTATAGCTTCATAATATGTTTTTAAATTTGGTAGAATAAGTCTGCAGTGATTTTTCTTTTCATTAAAACAAAATTCCAGCTACCTTTGGCATTTGTAGGTGGAGAACGAAGAAGTGCCAATAAAATAGCTCTTGATCTATCTAGGAAGGGATGTGTTAGTTGGGGTTCTGACCAGGTCATGGCCATTGCTAAGGAAGGGAGTAAGCGTCCCTCTTAGATGGTTGAGGCAGTAGCAGTTTGTACCTGAACTGTAGTGACTGAATTTTGAAGACTAATGAAGGCAATGTCAGGAAGGCTTTTCTGTGTTCTCTCTTCTTTATTTTTCTACTCTTAATACATTTTTTCATTATGAGAAATTATCCTGAGGCAAGTTGGAAACTGCTGAAAACAGTTAATTGTTAGGGGCTTTTTAATTCTACACCAAATCAATCCTATTACAACCCCCATTGTGTCTGACATAACCCAGGTGATTCTGTAGGTGCCGAATCTCTTGTATTTTTGGGCGGCATTAGCAATTAGAGGAACTTAAATGAACATGTTTTATCAGGTGACATTGATTTTGCTTTGGCTTTCTGTATTTGGACTGAGAAATATTTTAATCAGGACAAATACAGGTAGCACATAATAGGAACTCTGAACATGAAATAGCAATTTAATTGATAGGGAGTTTCTTAGAGAAGGAGTCATGTAGTAAGATTATTTTAGATAGCTTTAGCTAAACATAGGTTTAGGAGATTAGATTATGACCTATATGTTAGCCTCTGCTTTTCAGTCCTTGGTAATTAAGGACTATGTGGTGTCTTATTAAAGGTGTGTTTCATTGATTTTCAAGTTTGCCTCTCTCAACCCATTGGGAAATTCTCAAGTTCGTCCTTTTCAGTTTGTTTGGGTTTGACACGACTCTTAGCAACATGGGAATAGTGTCTGAACTGATAATTAAATTAACTCACAGGTAGTCATAATACCACACAATTTATCCATTCAAAGTGCGTAGGTCAACAGTTTTTAGTATATACACAGAGTTGTGCGACCATCATCACCATCAATTTTAGAACATTTTCATCATTCCAGATGAAATCTGTACCCGAGAGCAGTCACCCATTCCCCAACTCCCTCATGTCTGAGCCCTAAAAAACCACTCACCTGCCACTTTCTGTCTCTATGGATTCATCTATTCTGGACATTTCACATAAATGGAATCATGTAATTTATGGTCTTTTGTGACTGGGTGTTGTCACTCACCGTGTTTTCCTTCTTTTTATTCTGTTATTATTAAAATATAGTTGGCATTTTCTTTTTTAAAATATTTTTTATTCATTTCTTTTTGACAAAAAATTGTCAAATTGACAAATAATTTATTGAAATCACTTATTTTTGACAAATAATTGTCAGATAAGGTGAACAACACAATGTTTTGATATACGTATGAATTGTGAACTGATGACCACAAACTAATGAATACATCCACCACCTCCCGTAGTTATAATTTTTGTGTGTGTATGTGGAGAGAACACTTGAGATTTATTCCATGCATGAATTTTAATATACAATGCATTATTAACTATAGTCACCACACCGTACATTAGTCTCCTGAATGTACTCATCTCGTAATAGAACACTTGTACCCCTTTGACCAGTATCTCTCTGTTTCTCTCACCCTCCCCTGCTACTCCCAGCACCTGGTAACAACCTTTCTATACACACACACACACACACACACACACACACATACACACACACACATATATACTTACATACATTATATCTTCTTTATCTAGTCATCCATGGATGGACATTCAGATGGTTTTCATATCTTGGCAATTCTGAATAATACGGCAATAAACATGAGAGTGTATATTTCCTCCGGATATATATGATACAAAAGTATTGTATATGTATAAAAGTGGGATCACTAGTTCATATGGTAATTCTATTTTTGATTTTCATTTTTTTTAGAGAGGGCTAAGGAGTGGGCAGAAGGATAGGGAGAGAGAGAACCTCAGGTGTGCCTATTTTTTATTTAAAAAAAATTGAGATATAATTGGCTCAGTTGGCATCTGGCTCTTGATTTCAGCTCAGGTCATGATCTCACAGTTGATGGGATTAGGCCCCACATCGGGCTCTATGATGACAGTGTGGAGCCTGCTTGGAATTCTCTCTCTTCCTCTTAAAGCAAGGAGCAAGTTTTCTACCTCTCCAGTCATTGATCCTTATCCATCATGAGTCACTGCTGAGATACTCATTGCCTCCAGTTAACATGATCTTTTTAGGATCAGTGGTTTCTGCATCTTTGGGGCCACCATTGGTGCAAGGGCATCTCTAATGAGGCTTTAAACCAGAAAGCTCCTTTCCCTTTCAGGTCTTTCCACCTTCACAGGGTACTTCCAGGGATTAGGGCATGAGTCCTTGTTGCTTAAGGGATTGACTTAAAGGGATTGAAATTAATAGACATCCTGATTGCCAGGCCTGTAAAAGTTAGTTAAGACAGTGTGATATTGGAAAAGAGACATTCATATAGATCAATGGGACAGCATCAAGGATTCAGAAATAGGTCCACACATATATGGTTAAAATGATTTTTTATTAAAAAAATTCTAGGCTGAGAAGACAAGCAGTGAACAGGACAAATTCTTCTTCCTCATGGAGCTTACCTTCCAATGGGCAAGACAAATAACTAAATTTTTAAAGCTACCAGATATTTGAGTAATAAACGGTGAATGCTATGAAGATATAAATCAGGATAAAGGCATAGAAAATGACTTGCAGGATGGGCTACTTAAATAGGGTGGACAGAGGACTGTTGAGCAGAGACAGGAATAATAAGGAACAAACATGATATGGCCTATCTTTAGGGCACAATTCTGTTGTTTTGTTGTTGTCTCATTCTTTCAATACTTTTTTGCTGAGCATGTGCCAGATGTTATTCTAGGTGCTGGGGATATACTAGTGAATAAAATAGGCAAAACCTCCATCTCCATGCAGTTTACTTTTTTGTAGGGGAAGCAAAGAATAAACTATACAAGCAAATCAAATATATGATATATAGTGGAAATGCTAGAGCAAAACTATAAAGGAAGTATAAAGATGATGTGTGTGAGTATGCCTGTGGGTGTGCCCTGGTGGTGCTCATTTAAGATACAGTGCCCAGGGAAGGCTTACTTTGGACAAGACATTTGAAGGAAGTGGAGAAGACATATAGTTATGGGGTGGCAGTGGGGAAAGACGACCCAAGAAGAGGAACAAACAAAGTGCAAAGGTCCTAGGGTGGGGCTCTCATTGTTGGCTAGCAAGGAGCACTCAGGGGAGGAGTGAAGGGTGCATCGGGGTTAAGATAGAGCCTACAGATTATTGCAACTTTGACTTTTACCTAGAGATGACAAGCCAAGAGAAGGATTTGAGCAGGAGTAGCATGCTATGACTTAAGTCTCAATGGGATTCCTGTGTTTCAATTAGAACTATTTTATAAAGAAGGAGAGAGAGAAAACAAAACCCAATTTGCTTTTACAAATTAACTGTGTCTGTCTTTGAAAGAAGGAAAAAAGAGACCAACAAACCACAGAAAACATAAATAAATGCATTTTGTTCAGGGACAGAGGGCTAAAGCAATGACTGGTGAATCAGAGGCATAGAATCAGTTATGTCCAAAGTACTCAGGAAATGGCTTCCTCCCTAATTAGATCCACGTTGTTAACCTCTGTGGAGATAAATTTAGCAGGCAGTAGGTGGAATGAGATGAGTTCTCCTGAAAACATGTTTCCAATGAGGTTGGCAAAGAATGTTGTGTAAAACCAAAATAACCCAAACTGTAACCTAATAGTGTTGCCTTTGGTGAGCTACATCCCCAGCAGGGACCACTTGGCTTGTCGGCTCCTGAGGCGCTAAGATTGAAGATGTTAACATTTGATGTAGCCGAAGGGGCAGGGATACAGCGGTGGGAGACGGTTGGAAAAACCCCGAGGCATACCGACGCTTCGGTGCTATCGCCCTCTCGTGGCGACTCCAGGAATTGACTTTGGTGTAATTTAGTCATTTGCCGCCAGGACTCATATATTTGGTTAAGTTTAAACGGTCAAAAAAAGAAAAAGTGATTTCTCAGTATTACCCCTTGGATTGCATTCGTTTAATTAATTAAATGAGCTGGGGGAAAGTTGCCATTTTGTAGGCCAGCAGCACAACGTTTAGTTTTTGTTTACTTAAACTCAGAGGAGCCCTTTGAGTGTCAGGAGCCTTGGCCCACGGCTGTGGAGAGGGGTTGAAATGTTTTGCATAATAAAGCAGGAGGAATTTGGGCTTTGCCTCAGAATGTGGAAGGGCCTGTGGTTGTGGCGAGTAGGGAAATACGCGGAAGAAGTGCAGCGGGGGGGCGGGGGCGGGGCCGGGGGGGGGGGGGAGAGGACAGAAAAATCCAGCTACAAGGGCTGGGACCTGAGGCTGAAACAGTGCCCAGGAGGCGTTTCTTTGAGGCTGACAGTCCAAAGACTGCCTGCTTGCCTGCCTGACTTATTTATTTAGTTAGTTTTTATTTAGTTTTTATTTTATTTAAAAAAATCTTTAATGTTTACTTATTTTTGAGAGAGAGAGAGAGAGAGAAAAACAGAGCTTGAGCGGGTGAGGGGCAGAGAGAGAGGGAGACACAGAATCACAAACACAGCAGGTTCCAGGCTCTGAGCCGTAAGCACAGAGCCCAATGTGGGGCTTGAACCCACGAACTGAGGGATCACGACCTGAGCAAAGTCAGACGCTTGACCCACTGAGCCACCCAGCTGCCCCAGCCCAAGAACTTTTGAGAACCAAGGCTCCATAATAACCTTTCAGTTTTTTTGCCGGGCAGCGGTGAAGCCTCCCCTGCTTCACCACAACCCTCTCCCTTACCCAGACTCCCAAGCCTGGGATGCACACTGTTGTTGACACTGGTGTTTTGGGATATAGAGGAGAGGGGGTATTTAAGAAAAGGAGAATGAATGTTGTGGCCAATGTGAGCTAAGAGAGAGGACAGCCATCACTGTGTGATTCACTGGGTAAGATAAAGAATTCAGAACAAAATGACCAAGAGGTGAGTGGGAGAAATGTAAGCCACCCCAAATGCCTCAGAAATGTTTGTTGGGGGAGGACCCTGCTATTTGTGGGCTGAGAATCAAGCCAATTTTGTCTCATTTTGTTTTAAATTATGATTATAATGACAAATTTTAAAGTTATAACATGGAAAGATAATTCCCCAAATTTTATAGACTTTGGGACACTGAGGTGATGATCTTTTGGTTATATGGGTGTATTATTAGCTAGCGCTTTGCTACCTGCAAGGATTTGGGACTCTGCCTTGAAAATTGTTATATGAAACATATAGCTTAAAAATATAATGGAATTCTTAGCAGCGTTATTTATAAGAACTCAAACCTGGAAATAATCAAATACCCATCAGTGGTAGAATTGATATGTAAATTGTAGAATTCTCATGTGGTAGAATGCTGCACAGCAATAAGAATGAATGGTCTCTCGCCACATGTGAAGCTCTGAATGAATCTCACAAACACAACGTGGAGTGAAAGAAACCAGATCCAAATGGGTACATATTGAATGATTTCCTTTAGAGACAGCACAGAAACAGGCAAACTAACCCTTGCTGTTTACTCTGGGGGCTATGGGGCTACGTAACAGCAGGAGACTGGGAAGGGGGCTCTGGGAATACTGAAATGTTCTGTTTCTTGATCTAGTGGTGGAGACAGAGCAGTTTTAAATTTGTGTAAGTTTATGAAGTTATACATTGACAATATGTACACTTTTCTGTGTGTGTGTGTAAAGGCAATTTTGTTCCTCCTGTGCTCCTCCTCTACTCTCACGGGACACCACACTCTGAATACTTCCCACACCAACCACTTCCGCCAACACCAGCTGGGTGTCCTCCAATTTAAGTCAATTCAGACACTGTCTACCCGAGATAACATCAGATCCCACAGGGTAAGGGCTCAGTCCCATAAGATTGTCCCACCCCCTTCAGATGTTAATCTCGGGTCCAGGTTATTACTTCAGCTTCTGGCAGATTGGCTAAAAAGCAGAGGTTCCCTTGATCTCTTCTTTGGGTTCAGTTCATTTGCCAGAGGAGGTCACAGAACTCAGGAGAAGTATATATGATCAATTTATTATAAAACGATTCAACAAAGGATAAGATGGAAGAGGTGTGTGGGGCAGGGTGTGTGGGAAGGAACATGGAGCTTCAGTGCCTTGTCTGAGTGCCACTCTCCAAGCACCTCCATGTGTTCACCAACCTGGAAACTCTCCAAACCCCGTACTTCTGGAATTTTTATGGAAACTTCATCACGTAGGTGTGATGGATCATTAACTCCACTTGCAGCCCCTTCCCTCTCTGGAGAATGAGGGTGGGGAGTGAGACTGAAAATGCCATGCTTCTTATCATGGCTTGATCTTTTTGGTGACCAGTGCCCACCTAGGAGCCCTCCTGGAGCCCACCAAAAGTCACCTCATTAGAACAAAAGACACTTATCACCCTGGAAATTCCAAGGGATTTAGGAGCTCCATGTCAGGAACTGGGGTCAAAGGCCAAAGATTAGAATAAAAGATGCTACTTGGGGCTCGTGGGTGGCTCCGTCGGTTAAGCGTCCAACTTCTACTCAGGTCACGATCGCACAGTTTGTGAGTTCGAGCCCCGCATCGGTCTCTGTGCTGACAGCTCAGAGCCTGGAGCCTGCTTCGGATTCTGTCTCCCTCTCTCTCTCTGCCCCTCCCCAACTCACGCTTGCTCTCTCTCTCTCCCTCTCTCAACAATAAATAAACATGAAAAAAAAAAGATGCTGCTAGTGCTCTTACCACTTAGGACATTTCAAGGTGTTAGGAGCTCAGTGCCAGGAACCAGGGACAGAGACCAAGATACTATTTTTTCCTTTTATCTCACCAAATGATATACCTCAATAAAAAGCAAAACAAATAACAAACAAACACCTTGGGAATGCAAAGATCAAGTAAGTGTGCCCAAGGAAGCTGAGAAAAATTTCATGGAGGGGACATTCTACTCAGTTCAACACACACTATTGAGGGATTATCATGCACGGGAGACCATGCACTAGAGACTGTGATGTATGGATGTACAAGGACTCTCTGAATCGCTGACTTACAGGGAGGAGGCATCAGCCATGATCCTGAGGCCCTCACACTATAAGACGGATAGACATGTAAACATTAATAGCAATAGTCCAATTCTGGCAGCATGGTTAATTATGCTAACTTCTATCACTTGTTCCACATTTTGCTAGACATAGAAGGGCTAGAGAGAGTGAAAAAGAATGAACAAGTCATTATTTGCAGGTTGTACTATTATGTACTTAGAAAATCCAAGAAAATCTATAGATTATTGGAAAAAATATTTGTCAAGCTTATTTTATACAGATCGACATAAAAAGCAATTGCTGGGTGCCTGGGTGGCTCAGTCAGTTAAATGTCTGACTCTTGATTTTCGCCCCGGTTGTGATCTCACAGTTCATGGGATTGAGCCCCATGTCAGCTCTGTGCTGACAGTGTGCAGTCTGTTTGGGATTCTCTGTCTCCCTTTCTTTCTCTAAATAAACAAACAAACAGAGGAAAAAGCTATTTCTTTCCTATGTACCAGTTACAACTAATTAGAATACAAGTTTCTAAATATTTTTATTAAAAAATTTTTTTAATGTTTATTTTTGAGAGAGAGAGAGAGCATGAGCAGGGAAGGGGCAGAGAGAGAGGGAGACACAGAATCCAAAGCTGACTCTTAGGCTCTGAGCTGTCAGCACAGAGCCCTGCGCGGGGCTCGAACTCACAAGCCGTGAGGTCATGACCTGAGCTGAAGTCAGGTGCTTACCTGACTGAGCCACCCAGGCATCCCCAATTTTCTAATAGGAAAATAAATCTTTCCAAAAAATGTGCAATGCCTCCTTAGAGAAAAATGTCAAAAATTTTGGGCAGGACATATAAGCATGACATGAATAAAAAGATATACTATGTTTAAATATTAAGGGATTAAAGAGTAAGCACTTAGTAAATATTGATATGTGGTTGAATGAGTTCATTAATGTTGGAAAGGACCATATCTTAGTCCTTTGTTTCGGTATCTTTTCTTCACATAGCACCGGAATAGTACCTGGCACACAGTAGGGACTCAAGATTATTGAAAGGAAGAAAACAAAGGAAGGAGAGGCAAGGAGGAAAGGATGAATGACTTAAAAAAATTTTTTTAATGCTTATTTATTTTTGAGACAATGAGAGAGACAGAGTGCAAGCAGCGAAGGGGCAGACAGAAGGAGACACTGAATCTGAAGCGGGTTCCAGGCTCTGAGCTGTCAGCCCAGAGCCTGATGCAGGGCTCGAACTCACGAACCGTGAGATCATGACCTAAGCCGACGTCCGACGCTTGACTGACTGAGCCACTCAGGTGCCCCAGGATGAATAACTTTAAATGAAAGGGTGGAATTGGGTCAAAAAAGTTAAACATTTTGGATTCTTTGTATTCTATTACAATTTTACATTTGCAAACATCCACTTGCTTCACTGTGATAATGTGTGTTTGTACAGTCATCTGTAGTTTACAAAGCTGTTTCATTTCATGTTTTCATGTAGTTCACAAAGCAACTGTGAAAAACCAGCATCATCACTGGGAAATCTGGAGGTTCTCTAAGTCTTAGATCAGAAATAACCTGGCTATTACTTAGATCCAAGTTTTCTGACTTCAGGGGCCGTGACTTAGTACTATACAAATGCCAGCCTCAATGGACAGTGAGTTAGATGTGTGGGTTATGGATTGTTGCCGTAACTGAGGCACTTTTGAGAGTGGAAGTAGGCACCATTCATTGCCCTGGCGCAACAAGTGTAAATTAGATGGTCTGGGCACATTTGAGAGGAAGTCACCCTAACTGGATGAAAACTGGGTGTAAGTTAATCCTCCTTCTGGGCAGCACAGGTCAAAAGATCTTTACCAAGTTATGGAGATTGTAAATGCTGCCCCTGGCTACGTTTAATGAGTTTTGATCCAAGTCAATAGTAAATAACTTAATAAAGAGCAGCTTAGAATTAAAGTTTGCTTTTTGTAAGAGGAATGCCACCTGCTTGGAGAGGTTAATATGCCGCATGTGGGGCAAAGTTAAGTGTCATTCTTCCTTTTGGCCTTCTAACCCCAAATGACATTTCTTGTTCATATGTCCAACACAGTGTGAGTAAGCTAACATTGGGAGCTGACTGTAATTTTATCTTTCTTCTTGAAGTCTTTAATAATGTGAAGATAATGAATGGATCTGTGAGTAAACTCATTACTAGGAACAGTCAATACTTGTTTTCCTGTGAAGCTTTTGGTGATTGCATTAACTGAATAGAGGGTTTTCTTTAACTGCAAATCTTTCAATACGTAGTATTAGCAATTTTAAGTTAGAGGTCACTAACTTGTAAAGATGTTGAACTTAGTTTTTTTTTTAAACCACGTTCCATTTCTGCAAATAAACAAGAAAATTTCAACTTAAAATAGAAGGCTGAATCAATTGCTCAATTACATGTTTTAAAGTAACCCGCTAGCTCTCTAACAGGTGAAACTCTTAACATTGTAAGTATATAAAGCATCAAATATGCAGATTTAATACAAAAACATTAATATTATGTGGTTGATTCTCTTCAACATTTCTATGCTTAATTTTAAATCTTTCTGAGGGTAACGTTTATTTCCAACTAAGAAAAAAATTACGTCACCTCAAGTAATTTGGGAAGATACTATTTAGTCAAATGAGATTACATATAATGACCAGAGATATTAGCTGAAGTGCTGACTATATTCTTGTCTGAAGTACCAATGAGTAATTTCACTTGGTTAAATACTTAGAAGCAGATTTTCTGGGTTGAATGGTAAATGTGCATTTAACTTTCTAATAAACTCATTTTATTTTCCAAAGTGGCTATACCATTTTGCATTCCCACCAGCAATGTAAGACAGTCCCAGTTGAGCATGCTTAATAGTACAAGAAATTGTTAGTTTTTAAAGTTTAGCCTTTTTAATTGGTATGTAGTGATATCTCATTGTAGATTTAATATGCATTTACCCTAATGAATAATGATGTTGAGAATATTTTTGTAGACTTACTTATCATATCTGTGTCTTCAGTTAGGTGTTTTGCAAACCTTTGACTCATTTCTTTATTGGGTTGTTTGACTCATTAATATTGAATTTTGAAAATAATTTTGTCCTGGGCTTGTCTTTTCATTTTCTTAAGAGCATCTTTGGAAGAACAGAAATTTTAGATTTTGATGAAGTTTAAGTAATCAATTTTTTTGATTGATCATGTTTTTGGTATCATCTCAGAAGGCTTTGCCAAACCTAAAGCTGTGAGATTTTCTCCTATGTTTTAGAAGTTTTATACTTTTAAGTCTTAGATTTAGGTATATGGTCTATATGAATTAATTTTTTGCATAGGGAATGACTTATGAATCGAGGTTCTTTTTTTATTTTTATTTTTTGTATATAGATATCCAATTGTTCCAGCACCATCTGTTGAAAAGGCTATCTTTCTCCTTGAATTGCCTTTGTGTATTTATAAAGAATAAATCAACATATGTGCGAGTCTGTTTCTGGACTCTACAATCTGTTCCATTGATTTTTTTTATGACTACCATTTCACCAATACCACACTGTCTTGACTAATGTATTTCTATGTATGATAAATGTATAATGTAATATATTTCTATGTATATATCTGAAAATCAGATAGTATGTTAGGTTTCACAAAAAGTCATGCTGGGATTTAAAAAAATGTTTATTTATTTTTGAGAGTGGGAGAGAGAATCCCAAGCAGGCTCCATGCTGTCAGTGCAGAGGCTGAACTCAGGAACTGTAAGATCAGAACCTGAGCCAAAATCAGAAGCAGGATGTTGAGCCAGCTGAGCCACCCACGTGCCCCCATGCTGGAATTTTTATTGGAATTGCAGTGAATCTGTAGATTGGTTTGTGTAGAATTGACATCTTAACAATATGGAGTCTTCTGATCTATGAACATAGTTTGTCTCTCCATTTATTTAGGTCCTCTTTGATCTCTTTCACTAGTATTTTGTTTTCAGTGTATAAAGCTAGTACATATTATATTTATCCCTAAGTATTTTATGTTTTTTATGCTTTTAATTTTTTTAAAATTTCCATTTCCCATGTTTCATTGCTAGTATATAGAAATAGGATTTTTTAAAATCTGACTTTTGTGAGTTTGAGATGTCTTCCAGACCACACTCAAATTTAATAGTTCACTAGAAGGACTCACAGAACTCAGCAATATTGTCACAGTTATGGCTTATTACAGCAAAAGGATATAGATTAAATTCAGCAGTGGAAAAGGCTTATAGGGAAGGGGTCAGGAGAGATGACGTGCAGAGTTTCAAGCTATCCCCTCCCAGTGGAGTTGTGTGGACAACATTTATTTTTTCCAGCCACAGTATGTTATAATATGCTTACGCAAGCCAGACTTCTTAGTGGAGATTGACCGGGTAGACACAGCTTAACCCTGTGGGGCTAATGTCGTCTCCAGCCCTTCTAGAGTTGGGGATGATTCCATGTGACTCAAGACTCCCACCAAAAATCACATTGTTAGCCCAGACCACCTGATGTGGTAGAAGGCCCTCACCGTAAGTCATAGAGTTAGCCTAGACTATCTGGCTTGACCTATGACCCCAAGTAATCAAAGACCCTTCTATCAGGCAGAACATTCCAGAGGTTTAGAGGTTACCTCCTAGGGGTCAGCCAAATTTTTCTTTAGGCAAAGTTAATTCTTGACTGGCTAATGATGTTGAGCATCTTTTCATTTGTTTATCAGACATTTATATGTTTTCTTTGGAGAAATGTCGAGATCCTTTGTCCACTTATAATTGGGTTATTTATCATTTTATCATTGAGTTGTAGGAATTTAATACATTCTAGATACAGGTCTTCTCTCAGATAAATGGTTGGCATTCTGTGTGCTGGTGTTGTCTTTTTACTTTCTTGGTGATGCCCTTGAAAACATAAAAGTGTTTAATTTTGGTGAAGTCAAATTATGTTTTCTTTTATTTTTTGTATATAAAAAAATTTAAATATCATTTCTTTAATAGATAGAGGACTCTGAGTAATCTCATCTTGAATGAGCTTTGTCAGTTTGTGTTTTTCAAGGAATTTTTTTGTTTCATCTAAATTATAAAATTTATGAATCTAGAATTGTTTGTTGGATTTCCTTATTATTTGCTTAATGCCTGTAGGGTATAGAGTGATACCCTCTTTTCTCCCCCTTTCTTTTTGTTCAGTCTGTTTAAGGTTTATCTATCTATCTATCTATCTATCTATCTATCTATATTTTTTTTGCCATAAAACTAATAGAGAGTTTCCCTTTGCTTCCATATAAATTTAGCCTGGTCTTTTTGAGATAATCAGGTTTTGTTTTTCTTTTTTTCTTTTTCTTTTTTTTTTTTTTTTGATATTGAATAGCAGAACAGATCCAAATTAAGAGATAAAGAACTACTCATATAGTTTCAAAACTGAAGTTGATAGTACATTTGTATCCAATCTGAGTAACTCTCCACAGCTTGAGTTTTTAGATCTCAAATGCTAGTATCTGGTGTAAATGCCTGACATTAAGCTTTTGTTTGCTGAGGCATCAAAGGATATCTGTCTTGAATAAACATGTTGTCAGCTGTATGACACAGTTACCAGCAAAACAACCAGACAAGGGAGTGGGCTCCCCGCCCCACACACCCATGAAGTTCCCTGTTACAGAAAGTCCTGGCTCACCTAGATAACTGACTTTACAGTACTTTACATTTACAGTACTGTATGGTATTTTTTGAAAATAATCCACATATAAGTGGACCTTTGTAGTTCAAAACCATGTTTCAAGGGCAAACTGTACCTTCATTTATTCCTTCTTGAATGTTCTTCCTTTCTTTATGTAGATCCAAGTTTCTGGCCTACACTGTCATTTTTCTTCTCTCTGAAGAAACAGTTCTTTCAAAGCAGATCTTCTGCCGACAAAATCCCTCAGTTTTTGTTGATCAGGTAAGTCTTTATGTCTCCTTCACTTTTGAAGGGTAAAAATATATCTGTTTTGCTAGATACAGAATTCTAGGATGGTGATTGTTTTTCGCTCAACACTTCAGTTAAATGTATCACCACACTTTCATCTTGTTTATGTGATTTTAAATGAAGTCAATGTAATTCTTATCCTTGTTCTTCTAAAGGTAAAGTGTTCCCCCACCCATTCTATCTTCTTTCAAGATTTACTCTTTGTCTTTGATTTTCTGCACTTTGGATATGATATGCCTGTGTGTAGATTTTTTTGGTATTTATCATGCTTGGTATTCTCTGAGCTCCCTGAATCTTTGATCTCATAACCAAGAAGAGGTTAAGAAGACATGATGACTAAATTTAACATAATATTCTGGTTAGGATCTTGAGAACAGAAAAAAGCTATTAGGCAAAAAAGGAATATGAATAAAGCATGGACTTTAGTTAATATTCAAGTATGAATAGGGGCGCCTGGGTGGCTCAGTCAGTTAAGTGTCCGACTTCGGCTCAGGTCATGATCTCGCATTTTGTGGGTTCAAGCCCTGCATAAGGCTCTGTGCTGATAGCTTGGAGCCTAAAGCCTGGAGCCTGAAGCCTACTTCTGATTCTGTCTCCCTTTCTCTCTTCCCCTCCCCCACCGGTGCTCTGTCTCTCAAACATTAAAAAAAAATTTTTTTTAAATCATGTATTAACATTGTTACAAATTGTCACAAATGAACCATACTAATAATGTAAGATGTTAATAACAGAAAATTTGGTCTGGGGTGTATGAAAACAATCTGTATTATCTTAACAAACTTTCTGTGGATCTAAAATTATTCTAAAGTAAAAAGCTTGCTAAAATAGTGGATGGCATAGGAAGAGTAATAGTTTTGTCTTGCAAACCAGGAGAAAAGAGAGTTGGAGCAAATTCACAAAGTACTAGGACCTGTATTCCTCTCTGCTATGGGAGGAAAGAGATGACATTTGTTTGAGAGAAGGGCTAAGCCAAATTGGGATATCCAGCTTGTTTCTGCTCTGCTGTCTCATGGCTCTTCCTGGGAAGAAAAATAGCTTCACAGAGCCATGTGTACCAGAAGATTAGATTTGACAGTTTCTTGGTGCAGGGGGTGGTGGTGTGCAAACTCAAATGCCCATAGCATCCAGTTAGGTGGTTTAAATGACTAAAGGAAGCTGGGTATAAGAACTGTAGGAGGGCCCGGAAATGCAGCAAATAGGAGAGACAAGCCTTACACGAAAGAGCAGCTGCTGCTCAGTGCTGGCCAACTTTTGCTCTGCAGCAAGGCCAGTTCAGATGCCTTATTTACTGATATTTCAAATGAAGCTGGGAATCCAGGTGAAAAAACATTACATGTAATAGTCTACTTTTAAAACATTGGTGACTTTTTCAGAAAATTTTTTGTAAAGCATTATGCATACCCCAACTATACTGAAAGAAATATTTCTGTGGACATGGTCTATAACCTGAGCTCTGATGAGCCAGGTGGACCAATCTAGGGGAGCCAGAGCTTTGTGTAAAGTGCGAAGACAGTCTGGGTCCTGGGCTCTCACAAGAGCTCTGCTCTCCTTCTTCACAGTTTCGATAATATAGAGAATAGCTGTATGGCATCCCTGGCAAGTGGCATGAGCAAAAAGTCAAGGCTTAGAACATCACAGGGTATGTCTAGGAGATCAGATGATTGAAGATTCATGAAGAGGGGAAATTGTTGGCCTAGAAAATTGGGTTGGAGCTAGATTATGGTGGTCCTGGGCATTTGGACACTATGCTATTGGCAACATGTGACTAATCTCTGGCTTCTCTTGAAAGAGCCCAAGGTGGAAATCAGAAACTAGAATGAGAAATTGGCCATCCACACCTGGACTTCCCAGCCAGAAGGAGAAAGGCAGAGTAAATGAGTGTACTGAGTCTAGTTAGAAAAATTGGATTCAGGTGAAAGAGACCATTCCTAACAAGCAGCCAGAGAGTGTTTATGCATATACCCTTGTGTAGTTGTTTGATACATACACAACCTTTCTAACTGAGCTAGGTGGGCCTGTTTGAGCTCATCAGAACAGCTCCCATGGGCACCCCAGCTTTGTACCAATAAGGAGGGTTAGATTCATCCTCATTCTCTTTCCTGTCTTAGTGCCTCTTTACCCACCCCCCCCCCCAAGGATTATTACACTGATCCAGAGCTTTTGAAATGGAGAAACCTATGCCTGACCTGTGCACACAGCACACAGCAGTGATATTTAATGTGAGATTAGATCAGAGTCAGCCAGGAAGCTTTCTTAGGTATGGGACACAGCCAGCAAAATGAAAAAGGTTTATCTAGGGGGGAGTTTTTCCCTCTCTGCCTGGCTGTCCTTTCTCACCCTTCTTTCTCACTCTCCTTTAGGCATCCTTTCCCCCCAAAAATAGTCCGTAATGTCTGTTTGAATTGCTTCAAATTCCACTAGGCCACTAGATGAACACATTCCTCCCTAAACAATAGCATTATATTTCAAACTCCTTTTGTTCTAATCCTGGCATTTTAATAGCCCACAAGAGGCTGCAGTAACTACCCTCACCTTACCACCATCACCAAGGAGATCAAATATCATTTCTAGGATTTATTATAAACCCCCTGTGGTGAAAGCAGGAATCAGATTTCAAGAAACTGCCAGTTACTTATTTTAAGTAGGATGTTGCTAATGGTTGGCTGGTCCTTTTAACAATGAGTTAAAGTTGGTGTTTTTGTTACTTCTATCCATTGGTTCTAGTTCTGTACAACGACACAAATCAGAGTAGCTCTAATATAATCATAATTATATTAAAGAGCATTTCTTAATAACAGAAACTATCAGCGACATTGAAAAAGTTGTTATATAGTGTAAATCCCTACTGGGACCCTGTCAATCCCTGGTCCCTTCCCAACAAAGCAAACAGAGGGAAATTTCTTTTCCCTCAAATAGAGGGAAATTTGCTTATGACTTTGCCATTAAGATTTATAATGAAAACTTTTTTTATGTGTATATTGTAGGAATGAAACTTTATGTGAAAGCTTAAACAATGACCATTTTTGATATCCAAATGTGTGTTTTTTCTATCCAAACAATAGCATGGGGAAAGGTCCTACTCTTATTTCAAAAATGTCCAAAATTGTTTTATAATAAGTAATTTTCAACATTTATCAAGGACTATTTGAAAATTTTTAATGTTTCTTTATTTATTTTGAGAGAGGCATATAGCATGAATGGGGGAAGGGCAGAGAGAGAGAGGGAGAGAGAGAATCCCAAGCAGGCTTCACACTGTCAGCACAGAGCCCAATGTGGGGCCCAAACTTTGAGATGATGACCCAAGCTGAAACCAAGAGTTGGACTCGCGACTGAACCAACCAGGTGTCCCAATCAAGGACTATTTGAAGTCAAGCGTGGTGAATAAAGTGGATGTTTGGGACACGTGATAATCATTTGGGGAGGGGGCCGTAAACAGGCCCGAGTAGCAATCAGGACAGTCTTCCTTAATGAAGTTCAAAAACAACTTCTGAAGGTGATTCACACAGAGGAGCTCCAAAGGTGTTCTTGTAAATGGCAGTAAAGAAAGACAATACTCATGATGACTGGTAATCAAGTAATGCTGGATTAATGAACTATTTATTTTATATCAAACTTCCTTTGCTCATATAAAAGTTTCTATTTATTTATTGTTTTGATCACCCTTGATTTGCCTCTGTGTGAGGAGAACCATGATTAAGGTAGGATCCATTCATTTATTCAGTGACTGCTTATTGAGCACCTTTTTTATGCCAGGCACTAAGGGTAAGATGAACAACACTGTGGGTTTGGTGCCTGCTTTCATGGATCTATGGTAAGAATGGGGCTTAAGATCAGGGAATGGAAAAACAAAAAACAAATCTTCAAGGCAAACCAACTGGAAACCACTGCTATCAGTTAAACATGCCCACATTTTGAGTTAAATTTTTACTTTTTCTCCAAAACATTATCTTGACAACATTACAGTCCTAGGAAGTATTAGGGAGTGCAGTAATGAGACTGTGGTAGGTCTTATGCCTTTATAACGTTTACATTTCTTGTGACCTTTGTGCACGAATGTTTTTGCCCATGTGGCCAGTCAAAAAATGATCTGGTTGACCTGTTTTTCCAAAAGACCTTTGATCAAACCTTTGATGAACAAACAGAGAATCATGTTTTCAAAAAGGACCTACCTACAAAGTTCTATAGTGTCATAATTTTTAAGTACGAAATGTGGACTAAAGTTGAAAAAAAAGCAGTAGTAAGGGACTGAGTTAAAGTTTTAACTTTCAGAGGAGACTTACCAGAGTAAAAATTTAACATTGAGTTATCTTTCTTTGATTTAATGTCATAAAAAGTTAGCATACACTAGGGGCGCCTGGGTGGCTCACTTGATTAAGTGTCTGACCTTGGCTCATGTCATGATCTCATGGTTTGTAAGTTCAAGCCCCACATCAGGCTCTGTGCGGACAGGCCAGAGCCTGGAGCCTGCTTTGGATTCTCTCTCTCTCTCTCTCTCTCTCTCTCTCTGCCCTTCCCTGCTCTCTCTCTCTCTCTCTCTCTCTCTCTCTCAAAAATATATAGACATTACAAAATTAAAAAAAAAAGAGTTAGAATACACTCATTCATTCACCAAATATTTATTGAGCACCTAATGTATGCCAAACACTATCCTAAATATTGAGACACAATAGAAAAGAAGATAGAACTGGTATGTTACAGTTTAATACATAACTACAAATTTTGAGGAGATACAGAAGAAAACTGGGAGAGAACACAGAGACCTAATGCAGGGTAGACAGGGAAGGCTCTCTGAGGAAGTGATGCCTTTAAGCAGAGACCTTGTATGAGTAGAAAATAATCTGGTGAAGGGTGAGGGGAAGAGATTTCCAAGCAAGAGGAGCTGCATGTAGAACAGAGTATATTGTGACTTTAATACATTTCATATTGTGAAAATTTTCCAAAGTTCAAAATAGAAATTCAGCATCCCATGATATTAGCAAATCTCGTCACTTTACTTTAGACTGGCCAGAAATATGTCAGGAAGAAAACTTCAAAGAGGTGGATTTCATTTTTCTGGCTTGTAAACAAAATGCTTAAAAAACACTTTCCCAACACTTGAGGTTAGTTTATAATTACCCTTTTTCATCACCCCGGATAAATTTCCAGACTTTAGTAACATAATAAAACCTTTTTTTCCCCTGCCTTTGTAAATAAATAAGCTACAGTGAAATCTGGTTCAAAAGGTAAAGCAAAGAGCATCCCAGGTCTTCCAAACATCATGTAAATTTGAGCTACTATCAGACATTCATTAAAAAAAAAGAAGAAAATCAGTTCACCAATGGCATGCTATTGTGAGGAAGTAAAAGGAAGCAACTCAGACCAGACACTGTGATTCATTAACAGGGCTGTCATCTGGGAAAAGGGGTGAAGGGTGCAACGTGGCCAAAGAAATTAACA
>NW_024412388.1:54451510-54455846 GCF_014898765.1 Herpailurus yagouaroundi
GATTCCTTAATTCCCCTTACCCATTTAGCCCATCCCCCCCTCCCACACCCCTCCAATAACCCTCAGTTTGTTCTCCATATTTTTGAGTCTCTTCTGTTTTGTCCCCCTCCCTGATTTTATATTTTTTGTTTCCCTTCCCTTATGTTCATCTGTTTTGTCTCTTAAAGTACTCATATGAGTGAAGTCATATGATTTTTGTCTTTTTCTGACTAATTTCACTTAACATAATACCCTCCAGGTCCATCCATGTAGTTGCAAATGGCAAGATTTCATTCTTTTTGATTACTAATACTCCATTTATATATATACCACATCTTCTTTATCCATTCATCCATCGATGGACATTTGGGCTTTTTCCATACTTTGGCTATTGTTGATAGCGCTGCTATAAACTTGGGGGTGCATGTGTTCCTTCAAAACAGCACACCTGTATCCTGTGGATAAATGCCTGGCAGTGCAATTGCTGGGTCATAGGGTAGTTCTATTTTTAATTTTTTTGAGGAACCTCCATACTGTTTTCCAGAGTGGATGCACCAGCTTGCATTCCCACCAATAATGCAAAAGAGATCCTCTTTCTCTGCATCTTCACCAACATCTGTTGTTGCCTGAGTTGTTAATGTTAGCCATTCTGAGAGGTGTGAGGTGGTATCTCATTGTGGTTTTGATTTGTATTTCCCTGTTGATGAGTGATGTTGATGAGCATTTTTTCATGTGTCGGTTGGCCATCTGGATGTCTTCTTTGGAGAAGTGTCTATTCATGTCTTTTGCCCATTTCTTCACTGGATTATTATTTTTTTGGGGGGTGTTGAGTTTGATAAGTTCTTTATAGATTTTGGATACTAATGCTTTATCTGATATGTCATTTGCAAATATCTTCTCCCATTCTGTTGGTTGCCTTTTAGTTTTGCTGATTGTTTCCTTCTCTGTGCAGAAACTTTTTATTTTGATGATGTCCCAGTAGTTCATTTTTGCTTTTGTTTCCCTTGCCTCCGGAGACATATTGAGTAAGAAGTTTCTGCGGCCAAGATCAAAGAGGCTTTTGCCTGCTTTCTTCTAGAGGATTTTGATGGCTTCCTATCTTATATTTAGGTCTTTCATCCATTTTGAGTCTATTTTTGTGTGTGGTGTAAGAAAGTGGTCCAGGTTCATTGTTCTGCATGTCGCTGTCCAGTTTTCCTAGCACCACTTGCTGAAGAGACTGTCTTTATTGCATTGGATATTCTTTCCTGCTTTGTCAAAGATTAGTTGGCCATACGTTTGTAGGTCCATTTCTGGGTTCTCTATTCTGTTCCATTGATCTAAGTGTCTGTTCCTGTGCCATTACCATGCTATCTTGATGATTACAGCTGTGTAGTATAGCTTGAAGTCTGGGATTGTGATGCCTCCTGCTTTGGTTTTCTTTTTCAAGATTGCTTTGGCTATTCAGGGTCTTTTCTGGTTCCATACAAATTTTAGGATTGTTTGTTCTAGCTCTGTGAAGAGTGCTGGTGTTATTTTGATAGGGATTGCACTGAATATGTAGATTGCTTTGGGTAGTATTGACATTTTAACAATATTTGTTCTTCCTATCCAGGAGCATGGAATCTTTTTCCATTTTTTGTGTCTTCTTCAATTTCTTTCATAAGCTTTCTATAGTTTTCAGTATATAGATTTTTCACCTCTTTGGTTAGATTTATTCTTAGGTATTTTATGGTTTTTCGTGCAACTGTAAATGGCATCGATTCCTTGATTTCTCTTTCTGTCGCTTCATTGTTGGTGTATAGGAATGCAACCGATTTCTGTGTGTTGATTTTATATCCTGCAACTTTGCTGAATTCCTGAATCAGTTCTAGCAGTTTTTTGGCGGAATCTTTTGGGTTTTCCATACAGAGTACCATGTCATATGCCAAGAGTGAAAGTCTGACCTCCTCCTGGCCGATTTGGATGCCTTTTATTTCTTTGTGTTGTCTGATTGCAGAGGCTAAAACTTCAAATACTATGTTGAATAACAGTGGTGAGAGTGGACATCTCTGTCTTGTTCCTGATCTTAGGGGGAAGGCTCTCAGTTTTTCCCCGTTGAGGATGATATTAGTGTTGGGTCATTCATATATGGCTTTTATGATCTCCAGGTATGATCCTTCTATCCCTACTTTCTTGAGGGTTTTTATCAAGAAAGGATGCTGTATTTTGTAAAATGCTTTCTCTGCATCTATTGAGAATCAGTCATTCATTCTTTCCATTTCTATTGTCCACTGTTCAATGAACTCTACTCTTCTGGATCTTTTTGTGATGACTATAAATAAAACATGTATGGGGCACCTGGGTGGCTCAGTTGGTTAAGTGTCCAACTCTTGATTTCGGCTCAGGTCATGATCTCATGGTTTGTGAGTTCAAGCCCTGCATTGGGCTCTGCGCTGACAACGTGGAGCCTGCTTGGGATTCTTTCTCTGCTCCTCCCCTGCTGTCTCTCTCTCTCTCTCTCTCTCTCTCAAAATAAGTAAACATTAAAAAAATAAAACATATATGATTACTGATGCCAAAGTCACCTGCTTAACAATATGAAGGGCCTGCCAACCTGGGATTACAAATTGTCCTTTGCTTTGATAGGCTTTTGTAAAGGGCATGTCCTTGAACCCGCTGGGGAGTGGGTAAGATGCTGAGGTGTCTCCATGCACACTCACCCACTGTTGCATTTCAACACATGGCTCCCATGGCTGGTTGGTCAGCACATTTTGTAGATGAAAGGAAGCACATAAGTTCGTATGTAGTATCTCAACTTTTAAAGGGACCTCAGAGAGCATTTAATGTTAAAACTCATCTAATGTAGTGCAGTATTTTCCTAAAGTGCATGTATAAATTTGACTAACTGCCCTCAGTTCACTATTTCATGAGGTAGCTAATTCTCTTTCCAGCAGCTGCCATTTTAAAAGTTTCTCCCTAATATCAAGGTAAAGTCCATTTTCCATACTTCCATGAGGAGCAGTAATAATACTATCTCATGAACACTTCTAGATAGCAGAGCTGGGCCAAGAGGCTTCCCATGCCTTGTTTCTAGTGCTCCCAGCAGTAGTGGCTGGAAGGATCCTCCTGAGCATTTTACAGATGGGGAAACATATGGTCACATGGGCAAGACAGGTGGATCCAGTCGGGCTAAATCCAGTGCCTAGGCCCCTTCCTCAACACCATGGTAGTTCTGATTTCAGAATAGTGTATTTGAAGGCATCTCATAAACTCTTTTTGGCTTCCTTATTCATACTTCATGTGCTGCTTTCCATTGCTCTCAGGATAAACCATGACTAGATCTTTATAAAAGGTATATATGGATGAATCTAAAAGTTATACATGCCCAGAAGACTGCACACAGTTGACATGTGAGTTTTGCAAAGAGACTTCCTTTATTGAGTCTTTTATTAATGGCATTTATATGTATGTATGTATGTATGTATGTATATTTTTAGAGAGAGTGCAAGTGGGGGAGAAGCGCAGAGGCAGAGAGAGAGAATCTTTAGCAGGCTCCATACTCAGTGCAGAGAATGGCATTTATTTTTAAAAGTAACAGTAGGGGCTCCTGGGTGGCTCAGTTGGTTAAGCATCCGACTTTGGCTCAGGTCATGATCTCATGGCTCAAGAGTTTGAGCCCTGCATCGGGCTCTGTGCTGACAGCTCAGAGCCTGAAGCCTGCTTCAGATTCTGTCTTCCTCTCTCTCTGCCCCTCCCTCTCTCTCTCTCTCTCTCAAAAATAAATAAACATTAAATTTGTTTTTAAAAACTAACAGTGGCGGGCGCCTGGGTGGCGCAGTCGGTTGAGCGTCCGACTTCAGCCAGGTCATGATCTCGCGGTCCGGGAGTTTGAGCCCCGCGTCAGGCTCTGGGCTGATGGCTCGGAGCCTGGAGCCTGTTTCCGATTCTGTGTCTCCCTCTCTCTCTGCCCCTCCCCCGTTCATGCTCTGTCTCTCTCTGTTCCAAAAATAAATAAACGTTGAAAAAAAAAGAAGATGTTTAAAAAACTAACAGTGGCGTATTAGTTAAGATAGAGATGGAGGTAGGTTTAACCCCTGGCTTTAATACTGACAAGCTGTTAAACTCTGGGCATTTTACTTCCCTGATTATTAGTTTTCTCAACTATATCATGAGGATGATGATGATAATGATGCTTACTTTTTATAATTGTTGTGAGAATTGACATAATGCAGCTAAAAAACTTAGTCTGAGGCTCACAGCACTATATATATTCAATAAATGATAAACATTATTATTATTATTTCTTGCTTTGCAGTAAACCAAAATCCCTGTGACTGTTATCAAGCTAGGCTTTCCCTATACCATGTTTGTAAAGTTGAATCTTATATATATATAT
>NW_024412388.1:54460846-54466208 GCF_014898765.1 Herpailurus yagouaroundi
CTCTCTCTCTCTCTCTCTCTCTCTCTCTCAAAAATATATAGACATTACAAAATTAAAAAAAAAAGAGTTAGAATACACTCATTCATTCACCAAATATTTATTGAGCACCTAATGTATGCCAAACACTATCCTAAATATTGAGACACAATAGAAAAGAAGATAGAACTGGTATGTTACAGTTTAATACATAACTACAAATTTTGAGGAGATACAGAAGAAAACTGGGAGAGAACACAGAGACCTAATGCAGGGTAGACAGGGAAGGCTCTCTGAGGAAGTGATGCCTTTAAGCAGAGACCTTGGATGAGTAGAAAATAATCTGGTCAAGGGTGAGGGGAAGAGATTTCCAAGCAAGAGGAGCTGCATGTAGAACAGAGTATATTGTGACTTTAATACATTTCATATTGTGAAAATTTTCCAAAGTTCAAAATAGAAATTCAGCATCCCATGATATTAGCAAATCTCGTCACTTTACTTTAGACTGGCCAGAAATATGTCAGGAAGAAAACTTCAAAGAGGTGGATTTCATTTTTCTGGCTTGTAAACAAAATGCTTAAAAAACACTTTCCCAACACTTGAGGTTAGTTTATAATTACCCTTTTTCATCACCCCGGATAAATTTCCAGACTTTAGTAACATAATAAAACCTTTTTTTCCCCTGGCTTTGTAAATAAATAAGCTACAGTGAAATCTGGTTCAAAAGGTAAAGCAAAGAGCATCCCAGGTCTTCCAAACATCATGTAAATTTGAGCTACTATCAGACATTCATTAAAAAAAAAAAGAAGAAAATCAGTTCACCAATGGCATGCTATTGTGAGGAAGTAAAAGGAAGCAACTCAGACCAGACACTGTGATTCATTAACAGGGCTGTCATCTGGGAAAAGGGGTGAAGGGTGCAACGTGGCCAAAGAAATTAACAATCAGTCACTCATTATTCTTTTTTTTTTAACTTAATTTTATTTTTTTAAATTTACATCCAAATTAGTTAGCATATAGTGCAACAATGATTTCAGGAGTAGATTCCTTAATTCCCCTTACCCATTTAGCCCATCCCCCCCACCCACACCCCTCCAAAAACCCTCAGTTTGTTCTCCCTATTTTTGAGTCTCTTCTGTTTTGTCCCCCTCCCTGATTTTATATTTTTTGTTTCCCTTCCCTTATGTTCATCTGTTTTGTCTCTTAAAGTACTCATATGAGTGAAGTCATATGATTTTTGTCTTTTTCTGACTAATTTCACTTAACATAATACCCTCCAGGTCCATCCATGTAGTTGCAAATGGCAAGATTTCATTCTTTTTGATTACTAATACTCCATTTATATATATACCACATCTTCTTTATCCATTCATCCATCGATGGACATTTGGGCTTTTTCCATACTTTGGCTATTGTTGATAGTGCTGCTATAAACTTGGGGGTGCATGTGTTCCTTCAAAACAGCACACCTGTATCCTGTGAATAAATGCCTGGCAGTGCAATTGCTGGGTCATAGGGTAGTTCTATTTTTAATTTTTTTGAGGAACCTCCATACTGTTTTCCAGAGTGGATGCACCAGCTTGCATTCCCACCAATAATGCAAAAGAGAGCCTCTTTCTCTGCATCTTCACCAACATCTGTTGTTGCCTGAGTTGTTAATGTTAGCCATTCTGAGAGGTGTGAGGTGGTATCTCATTGTGGTTTTGATTTGTATTTCCCTGTTGATGAGTGATGTTGATGAGCATTTTTTCATGTGTCGGTTGGCCATCTGGATGTCTTCTTTGGAGAAGTGTCTATTCATGTCTTTTGCCCATTTCTTCACTGGATTATTATTTTTTTGGGGGGTGTTGAGTTTGATAAGTTCTTTATAGATTTTGGATACTAATGCTTTATCTGATATGTCATTTGCAAATATCTTCTCCCATTCTGTTGGTTGCCTTTTAGTTTTGCTGATTGTTTCCTTCTCTGTGCAGAAACTTTTTATTTTGATGATGTCCCAGTAGTTCATTTTTGCTTTTGTTTCCCTTGCCTCCGGAGACATATTGAGTAAGAAGTTTCTGCGGCCAAGATCAAAGAGGCTTTTGCCTGCTTTCTCCTAGAGGATTTTGATGGCTTCCTATCTTATATTTAGGTCTTTCATCCATTTTGAGTCTATTTTTGTGTGTGGTGTAAGAAAGTGGTCCAGGTTCATTGTTCTGCATGTCGCTGTCCAGTTTTCCTAGCACCACTTGCTGAAGAGACTGTCTTTATTGCATTGGATATTCTTTCCTGCTTTGTCAAAGATTAGTTGGCCATATGTTTGTAGGTCCATTTCTGGGTTCTCTATTCTGTTCCATTGATCTAAGTGTCTGTTCCTGTGCCATTACCATGCTATCTTGATGATTACAGCTGTGTAGTATAGCTTGAAGTCTGGGATTGTGATGCCTCCTGCTTTGGTTTTCTTTTTCAAGATTGCTTTGGCTATTCAGGGTCTTTTCTGGTTCCATACAAATTTTAGGATTGTTTGTTCTAGCTCTGTGAAGAGTGCTGGTGTTATTTTGATAGGGATTGCACTGAATATGTAGATTGCTTTGGGTAGTATTGACATTTTAACAATATTTGTTCTTCCTATCCAGGAGCATGGAATCTTTTTCCATTTTTTGTGTCTTCTTCAATTTCTTTCATAAGCTTTCTATAGTTTTCAGTATATAGATTTTTCACCTCTTTGGTTAGATTTATTCCTAGGTATTTTATGGTTTTTCGTGCAACTGTAAATGGCATCGATTCCTTGATTTCTCTTTCTGTCGCTTCATTGTTGGTGTATAGGAATGCAACCGATTTCTGTGTGTTGATTTTATATCCTGCAACTTTGCTGAATTCCTGAATCAGTTCTAGCAGTTTTTTGGCGGAATCTTTTGGGTTTTCCATACAGAGTACCATGTCATATGCCAAGAGTGAAAGTCTGACCTCCTCCTGGCCGATTTGGATGCCTTTTATTTCTTTGTGTTGTCTGATTGCAGAGGCTAAAACTTCAAATACTATGTTGAATAACAGTGGTGAGAGTGGACATCTCTGTCTTGTTCCTGATCTTAGGGGGAAGGCTCTCAGTTTTTCCCCGTTGAGGATGATATTAGTGTTGGGTCATTCATATATGGCTTTTATGATCTCCAGGTATGATCCTTCTATCCCTACTTTCTTGAGGGTTTTTATCAAGAAAGGATGCTGTATTTTGTAAAATGCTTTCTCTGCATCTATTGAGAATCAGTCATTCATTCTTTCCATTTCTATTGTCCCCTGTTCAATGAACTCTACTCTTCTGGATCTTTTTGTGATGACTATAAATAAAACATGTATGGGGCACCTGGGTGGCTCAGTTGGTTAAGTGTCCAACTCTTGATTTCGGCTCAGGTCATGATCTCATGGTTTGTGAGTTCAAGCCCTGCATTGGGCTCTGCGCTGACAGCGTGGAGCCTGCTTGGGATTCTCTGCTCCTCCCCTGCTGTCTCTCTCTCTCTCTCTCTCTCAAAATAAGTAAACATTAAAAAAATAAAACATATATGATTACTGATGCCAAAGTCACCTGCTTAACAATATGAAGGGCCTGCCAACCTGGGATTACAAATTGTCCTTTGCTTTGATAGGCTTTTGTAAAGGGCATGTCCTTGAACCCGCTGGGGAGTGGGTAAGATGCTGATGTGTCTCCATGCACACTCACCCACTGTTGCATTTCAACACATGGCTCCCATGGCTGGTTGGTCAGCACATTTTGTAGATGAAAGGAAGCACATAAGTTCGTATGTAGTATCTCAACTTTTAAAGGGACCTCAGAGAGCATTTAATGTTAAAACTCATCTAATGTAGTGCAGTATTTTCCTAAAGTGCATGTATAAATTTGACTAACTGCCCTCAGTTCACTATTTCATGAGGTAGCTAATTCTCTTTCCAGCAGCTGCCATTTTAAAAGTTTCTCCCTAATATCAAGGTAAAGTCCATTTTCCATACTTCCATGAGGAGCAGTAATAATACTATCTCATGAACACTTCTAGATAGCAGAGCTGGGCCAAGAGGCTTCCCATGCCTTGTTTCTAGTGCTCCCAGCAGTAGTGGCTGGAAGGATCCTCCTGAGCATTTTACAGATGGGGAAACATATGGTCACATGGGCAAGACAGGTGGATCCAGTCGGGCTAAATCCAGTGCCTAGGCCCCTTCCTCAACACCATGGTAGTTCTGATTTCAGAATAGTGTATTTGAAGGCATCTCATAAACTCTTTTTGGCTTCCTTATTCATACTTCATGTGCTGCTTTCCATTGCTCTCAGGATAAACCATGACTAGATCTTTATAAAAGGTATATATGGATGAATCTAAAAGTTATACATGCCCAGAAGACTGCACACAGTTGACATGTGAGTTTTGCAAAGAGACTTCCTTTATTGAGTCTTTTATTAATGGCATTTATATGTATGTATGTATGTATGTATGTATATTTTTAGAGAGAGTGCAAGTGGGGGAGAAGCGCAGAGGCAGAGAGAGAGAATCTTTAGCAGGCTCCATACTCAGTGCAGAGAATGGCATTTATTTTTAAAAGTAACAGTAGGGGCTCCTGGGTGGCTCAGTTGGTTAAGCATCCGACTTTGGCTCAGGTCATGATCTCATGGCTCAAGAGTTTGAGCCCTGCATCGGGCTCTGTGCTGACAGCTCAGAGCCTGAAGCCTGCTTCAGATTCTGTCTTCCTCTCTCTCTGCCCCTCCCTCTCTCTCTCTCTCTCTCAAAAATAAATAAACATTAAATTTGTTTTTAAAAACTAACAGTGGCGGGCGCCTGGGTGGCGCAGTCGGTTGAGCGTCCGACTTCAGCCAGGTCATGATCTCGCGGTCCGGGAGTTTGAGCCCCGCGTCAGGCTCTGGGCTGATGGCTCGGAGCCTGGAGCCTGTTTCCGATTCTGTGTCTCCCTCTCTCTCTGCCCCTCCCCCGTTCATGCTCTGTCTCTCTCTGTTCCAAAAATAAATAAACGTTGAAAAAAAAAGAAGATGTTTAAAAAACTAACAGTGGCGTATTAGTTAAGATAGAGATGGAGGTAGGTTTAACCCCTGGCTTTAATACTGACAAGCTGTTAAACTCTGGGCATTTTACTTCCCTGATTATTAGTTTTCTCAACTATATCATGAGGATGATGATGATAATGATGCTTACTTTTTATAATTGTTGTGAGAATTGACATAATGCAGCTAAAAAACTTAGTCTGAGGCTCACAGCACTATATATATTCAATAAATGATAAACATTATTATTATTATTTCTTGCTTTGCAGTAAACCAAAATCCCTGTGACTGTTATCAAGCTAGGCTTTCCCTATACCATGTTTGTAAAGTTGAATCTTATATATATATATGTATATATATATATAT
>NW_024412388.1:54466308-54486668 GCF_014898765.1 Herpailurus yagouaroundi
ATACACACACATATATATATATATATATATATATATATATATATAAATCTATGTTGAATTTCATCATGGTTAAATTCTGGCCAATATTTCCAGCTTGAATCTTGTTTCTGTCATTTGATATATTAGTAATCCTTTCCAGTTTTGTGTTGCCTGAAAATTGGTAAACATATTTTCAGCATTTCATTAAAGTTGTTGCTAGAAGTGATTACACAGTGAAATTTATGTTCCCATTTAGTTAACTTATACTGTTCTATGTTTGTTCCCACTTACTTGCTTCCACTGTTCTCAGGATTTAATACATGTTCAACAGCTACATGTAGGATTTTCCCTGTGCCTTTTAAAAATCATACACTTGTTATATCCGTCGTGATCCCCTGAGTTTTAAGCCGCCTCCGACCTATGATGCTGTAGGCCTCCCGATATTGACATAGCTGAATCTATTAACTAACTTCTAGAGTGGAAACCAGACACCTGGGGTTCGTACTAGCCTTTCCATCTATGCACTTTAAGCTCTCTGTGGCTCCATTTTTATACTTATAAACCTGAGCAAATATTTGCCCTTTCCTTCCATTCAGTGCCATGGTGAAGATGAAATAAATAGTTGTAAAAGAACATTGCGTTCTTCAAAAAGCAGTGGCATACCATTTACAGATAAATTCCTCATCTAGTCACTATCAAAATAGCTAAACCACTAACTGTGGGCAGGAGAAGCCCCTGAGCAGCAACCTAGTGTGGATGACACCAAGCCTACGTGTTTGTCATCTGCGTTTCACTCGGGGACCCGGACTCATTTAAAGCTTCATTACACACATACGTTTGACAGGATTGGCTCCTTCATTTCCTAGTCCATAGTCAAGTAGAGGTAGGTAAATTGAAAATAGCTGGGGAGATAAATTGAAAGTCTCAAAGGGAGGCACGTTGAAGGTAGCAAGAAACAGATAATCATTTTTAAAGAAAAAGAGAGGCAAAAGAGCTACACAAATTAGAAACTCGGAAGTACAGAAATCTAAGACCATTAAGTAAAGGGGGAAACCAGCCTTGAGCTGCTGGGTAGATTCCAAGAACATCACTGGATTATAATCTAGTACTGTCTGTGGTGTTCAACATGATCACTGATTTCTGTGTTGGACCTCTGTGTTTTCACGTGCCCAGCTTTCATTCTGCTCTCTTTTGGAAGCAGCACTGTGGCCTTTGGAAAACTCCTTTCTCATGTTGTACTCTGTCTCAGAAGACCCATCACCTAAAGTGTCCTCTCCTCTTCTGGACAAGGCTGAGTGTCTGGTCTAAGCAGATCAGTAGCTTTCGGACAGGAATTTGCATGTCAAGCAGGGTAACTCATAGCTTTTGGGGGTGCTTCATCCTGGGACCCTGAATAGATACTTTATTTTTCCTTCCACACAGACCCTGGGAACTGCAATGGTTCCTGACCTTTTCAAGATTGGTTATCTAATTTTCCTTTAATTTGGGGACTACTCTGAAACATTCCAATAAAATATTTAGCTTAAAGGTACTTTTACGCTGCTCACAGTTTGTGATCTCTAATCGACACAGATTCATTAAAGGAAAGGCTCAATTTTGTTCCATATGCAGTGTTTAAAAAGCCCCAGGTATTTGTAATAAAAATTTAAAATATTTCCATCTGACTCTGTTAAAATAAATTTTAAGTTATTTAGCATTAAATGGCCATTTTCATTCTAAAGAATTTTCTCATTTCCTAACCACACCAGATAAATGAGTTGTGATGGCATACAAATCCAAGAAAAGACTGCATTTTATTGTTAAGTTTGAGTATGTCTCGCTTAACTCTTTGTCTCAGCATGGCTCTGGTTAGCTCCTCATTAAAATGATGACTGATGTCATAAAAACAGCCTGAGGGTACATTTTAAATGGAAAACTTTCAGTTGTGGTTCAAATACTTTGAACGTTCAACAAGTATCTACAGCTACGTTCTGGGGTACAGCAGTGAGCAAGGTGGACACAGGCCCAGCGCTCATGGAGCTTGTGGTCAAATAGCCCAGTAAATGTATTCAGAATGAAAGGAAGAGTGGCCTTTGCTCCAAACAAGCTTATTGCCCAGGGCTCTGGCCATGTATTTCTCCTGCCTAGAAAATCTAATAGCTGACCTTTATCCACATCCTTTACCTATCTTCTCCCCATACATCCCATTCCTTTTTCAAGGTTAAGCCTCTCACAATAACAGTGATGGTAGCTAAACATTTATTGCGCAGGATGCTAACCTGTTTATTTGTACTACATTATTTCTCATGGTGCGCTATGAGATATTTATGTATGACTCCGCAGTAATCTAATTGATGGGATTTTAGGAAGACATATATATATATATATATGTATATGTATGTGTATATACATATATTTAAATTTAATATATATTATATGATTATAGTATATATTATATTTTAATATTATATATGTGTGTATACATATATATATACACACAAATTAATTAATTAAAATATTGAATTCATTGTGCTCAGTTTACTGGGATTCTTTTGACCATAGAACCTGAAATACTAGGTGGGAAGGAAACAATTTGATATCTGCTGTGCATCAGAATTGCCTGGGGAAGGTTTTTTTTTGTTTTGTTTTGGTTTGGTTTTCTTGAGAGAGAGAAAGAGAGAGAGAGAGAGTGAAAGAACACACATGTAGGCAAGCAGGGGAGGGGCAGAGGGAGAGAGAGAGAGAGAGAATCTTACTTTTTCTTTCTATAATTTATTTATTTTTTATGATTTACATCCAAGTTAGCATATAGGGCAACAATGATTTCAGGAGTAGATTCCTTAAGGAATCCCCCCTCCCACAACCCCTCTAGTAACCCTCAGTTTGTTTTCCATATTTAAGAGTTTCTTATGTTTTGTCCCCCTCCCTGTTTTTATATTCTTTTTGCTTCCCTTATGTTCATCTGTTTTGTCTCTTAAAGTCCTTTTATGAGTGACGTCATATGATATTTGTCTTTCTATGAATGACTAATTTCGCTTAGCACAATACCCTCTAGTTCCATCTACGTAGTTGCAAATGGCAAGATTTCATTCTTTTTGATTGCCGAGTAATACTCCACTGTGTGTGTGTGTGTGTGTGTGTGTGTGTGTGTGTGTGTGTGTGTGTATGTGTGTGTGTGTATACCACATCTTCTTTATCCATTCATCCATTGATGGACATTTGGGCTCTTTCCGTATTTTGGCTATTGTTGATAGTGCTGCTATAAACATTGGGGTGCATGTGTCCCTTTGAAATAGCATACCTGTATCCCTTGGATAAATACCTAGTAGTGCAATTGCTGGGCTATAGGGTAGTTCTAGTTCTATTTTTAGTATTTTGAGTAACCTCCATACTGTTTTCCAGAGTGGATGCACCAGTTTGCATTCCCACCAGCAGTGCATAAGAGATCCTCTTTCTCCACATCCTGCCAACATCTGTTGTTGCCTGAGTTGTTAATGTTAGCCATTCTGAGAGGTGTGAGGTGGTTCTGATTTGTATTTCCCTGTTGATGAGTGATGGTTATGAGCATTTTTTCATGTGTCGGTTGGCCATCTGGATGTCTTCTTTGGAGAAGTGTCTATTCACATCTTTTGCCTTCTTCACTGGATTATTTGTTTTTTGGGTGTTGAATTTGATAAGTTCTTTATAGATTTTGGATACTAACCATTTATCTGATATGTCGTTTGCAAATTATCTTCTCCCATTCTGTTGGTTGCCTTTTAGTTTTGCTGATTGTTTCCTTTGCTGTGAAGAAGCTTTTTATTTTGATGTGGTATCAATAGTTCATTTTTGCTTTTGTTTCCCTTGCCTCTGGAGATGTGTTGAGCAAGAAGTTGCTGCGGCTGAGGTCAAAGAGGTTGTTACCTGCTTTCTCCTCTAGGATTTTGATGGCTTCCTGTCTTACGTTTAGGTCTTTCATCCATTTTGAGTTTATTTTTGTATGGTGTAAGAAAGTGGTCCAGGTTCATTGTTCTGCATGTCGCTGTCCAGATTCCCCAGCATCATTTGCTGAAGAGACTTTATTGCATTGGATATTCTTTCCTGCTTTGTCAAAGATTAGTCAGCCATACGTTTGTGGGTCCATTTCTGGGTTCTCTATTCTTTTCCATTGATCTGAGTGTCTGTTTTTGTGCCAGTAGAGAGAGAGAGAATCCATGCTTAGAGCCGAAACCAACCCGGGTCTTGATCCCATGACCCTGGGATCATGACCTAAGCCAAAATCAAGAGTCAGATGCTCAACCAACTGAGCCACCCAGGTGCCCCTGGGGGAGTTTTTGAAAAACAGAAATACCTAAGTACATCATTCCCAAAATTAAAATTAATTAAAAATACACAAGCATGCACATATAAAACAGCACAAAAAATGACCCCAAATCCTACCTTCTTAAGATAATCACAAATAGCACTTTGTGTGTTTCCATTGGGTCTTTCTATTTTGCGGCTCTAAACTTTTAAACAAAATATTGGGGTAGACATAGCCTCATCATTGAGATCTTCTCTTTCCACCTTATTTAAAACTATAACCTACCTCCATTCTTTTCCCCATTATGCTTAAGTTTTCTCTAGAATTTCTGACCTTCTACTTGTTCATGACATCTTAATTCATTTATTTTTCTCCACCAGAGGAAACTATCTTCTTCTCCTATCCCCAACCCTCTAGAATATCAGTTTCAAAAGGACAGAGAGTTTTGTCTGCTTTGTTCATTGCAGTATCTACAGCCCTAGAAGTGTGCCTGGCACAGAGAGGATGTGGAAAATGAATGAATGAAATTGACAAAGTGCCCTTCAATAATGCTATACTATTTCCACTCCTACAAGAAATGTAAGGCAGTGTCTGTGTCAGAGAAATATTTTTGATGGGTAGGACTTAGAGGCACCACTTAAATGTTTCCTAGGATCTGTGGAGGGTATTGGGAATCAGGAGCTTACAACACAAAAACAAAGCGTGATGTCTGGGGCCACTGGGCCAACAGCAGATGCCATACACAAGGGAAATGCCATGTTGAAGATCCCACCTGCCCTCGAGCAGGCTCAACAGGAATATTTTTAAAAACATGTGCAGCTATTGGTTTCAGTACTTGAGCACCTAACTTGTCTACATAACAAATTTGGGAACTTGTTCAGGACTTTGTCCTGGTTCCTTTGGTTCACATCTTTCTACCATCCAGATGGCCTAATTCTTAAACTTTTTATGAGCAGAGTACTGCTTTCAGTGCTATTTAGTCATTTCTCACAGCTCTCTCTCCTTTAGAACAGCTTTTAAAGTTACTTGGGCCATTTTGGGTACAGGACATTGGATGACTGGTTTTGTGCACCTGAATAAATGGAAGACTTCTTGGTATTATTAATGTTCAAAAATATGCAACCCACACTAATATTCTTCAACTGGAGATTGTTTTTAAGTCATTTTTTAATCACTGAATTTCTAAATCAGAAAGTATATTTGAAAATAGAAATTTAGAACTAAATACAAAGAACAGCATGAAGGGCTTTTTATAAAAATTAAGAGGGGCAATGAAGTGTAGTGGCAAGGCACCAGGGCCAAGGCCCAGGAAATCTGGGTCCCATGGGCTTCTCTGCCTATCATTAGCCCTGCTAGTGCCCTACTTAGTTGGGAAATGAGGCTGCTCATCCTAATTTCCAAACTCTGTTATGGAAACTATAGATATGTGAATCACAGTGAAAACTGTAAATGTCTATTCAATTGAAAAGGCCATGCTAATCTTAAATACCGAAGAATGATGGTAGTTTAGTAGAAAGAGGGATTCTGAAGAATTCTGGAGTTTGTTTTCCCAAACTGTTTCATATGGAACATCACTTCAGTGACGTGTTTAGTCAGCTTTTGATGACTGCTAACCTCAGTACCTCAGTGGCTTATCTCCCATACACATTTATTTTCATGCTCACTGTCTGCAGTTCAACCACAGTGAAGCTGGTCTAGGCTGGGCTCCACTGCATATTAGGCATCAAGGTTGTGGTCACCGTGTTTTGATTCCAAGCTACTGGTTGGGTTCAGATCTTCTCTATGTGTCTATCATTATTCTAGTACAAGTGGCTAACCAAGACAGGTTCTCCAGGCTGAGGCAGAAGTGTAACAGAGAAACTAATCGGTGCCAGAACATCTAAGGCCTCTAATATTCCATTGACCAAAGCAAGTCACATGTCCAAGTCCAATGTCAATGGGATTGGGAAGGATACTTTACCTACAGTGGGGGCAGAGGGAATGACTGTTTGCTAAATATTAATCCAAGCTTTCACAAATGTCTTAAAAAAAATAGGAACATGCTTAAAAGAGCTTAGAAACATCTTAGACGTTTCCAAAATACAATGCCGTATTAAAGGTTGTGAGGACTCTTGTTCTAAATAAAATCGTTTGATTTTGCTTAGCATAGTGATAACCAAATTTATGTGACCTTAGTAACTTTTGCCTATACTTCACAAAACCCATTCATGTTTCATGACACTGGATTTGTGCCAAATACACTTTGGTAAATGCTGTTCTCAAGTTTGCATTTGAATGATTGTCAAGCGTACCAGCTCTGGATCAGATAGACCTTCCTTTGACTCTCGGCTCTGGAACTATTTTTAAGTGTCTGGAATTCTTGTGGTAGACAGTAGTTTGCTGTAAAGTTGAGTTATGCTGCTGAGAAGTGGATGGTGGTACCACCTGTGGTAAAGTAGCGAAAGGAAAGAGGTGAGCTCTGGCAGATTAGGCCAGGTAGGGTCTGGTTGAGAATTCTCATGATAGGTTCACAAACCTGGTAAAAATAAAAAAAATACTCTGCCATCATGGTCCTGACTAGGTAATAGAGAAGATAAAGCCACATCCCGGTAGAAGAAATGATAAATATGCGATTTGTAAGATTATTTTTACCTCTTTTCATTCCCAAATATCTTTCACACCTATTTGATGATGCCTAGAATTCTGGTTGAAGCAACGTTCTACATTATAGAGCGAAGGAGAAGATTTTGATTTAATAATGAAGTATCGTATTATGTCGTAAAGTATAATTAGCCAATGAATTAGCCAACTGATTTAGGTTCCAGCTCAATTTGGAGAAGAGGAACGGAATGTTGGTAAAGAAAAGGACCCAGTAATTTGAAAGGAGAGTGTTAGGGTCTGAGTGTTTATGTGCCCCCCAAATTTATATGTTGAATGTCTATGTTACCCCAATGTGATGGTATTGGGAGGTGGGGCCTTTCAGAGGGGATGAGGATTAGATGGGATCATGAGGGTGGGACTCTCATGAATAGGATTGTGTCCTTATAAGTGTCACAAGAGGATCTGTTTTCTCCCTCTCCCACATAAAGTCACAAGTAGAAGTGGCCAGTTTGTAACCCAGATGAAGGCCCTCAGCCGAACCTGACTATGCTGTCACCTGATCTCATACCCCCAGCCTCCAGAACTGTGAGATATAAATTCCTGTTGTTCATAAGCCACCCAGTCTATGGTATTTTGTTTTAGCGCCCTGAGCTAAGACAGAGGGAAAGAACCCCAGAGAGTCAGTAAGAAGGAAAAAAAGAAGGACGCACTGCAAAGACATATTTGGTCAGAGCCACTTGAGGACAAGTAGAACTTTGTATTAAGGTCCTTGTCCCAGGCCCCGTTCTACTTGGTGAGGTTTAAAGACCTGTGTTTATTTAATACAGACTTCTTACAAAGGATCTCTTTCCCCAGAGGATGTGCGAAGCAGCGTTGCTATAGTTTCCACAGAATCTCAGTATGTCAGAGCAGGCAGGATTTTGATGATTATGTATCTGAACACTACAATTTTACAAACGAGAAAATTAAGGCACAGCAAGGAAAGTAAAGCTCAGAATTATTCAGCTGGAAGAGATAGAAATGGACCTACCTCTCAGAGCTCACAGTTCAGGACACATTTAATAACAACTGCATTATTAAATAATAAGAGTGATAATGATAATGCCTACCATTGATGAAGCGTTCATTACAGCCAGGCATAATTCTAAGTACTTTATGTGCATGGTTTCTTTTATGCCTCATAATAACCCAATGAGGTAGGTATCTCCTTTATATAATAGGAGGGGCGCCTGGGTGACCCAGTTGGTTAAGTGTCTGACTCTTGGTTTCGGCTCAGGTCATGATCTCACAGTTTTGTGAGTTCAAGCCCCACGTTGGGCTCTGTGCTGGCAGCATGGAGCCTGCTTGGGATTCTCTCTCTCCCTTTCTTTCTGCCCCTCCCCCATGCATGCTGTCTCTCTCAAAATAAATAAAATTAAAACATTTAAAATAAGAGGAGAACAGAGCACATTGGGGCTAATAAATTTTCACCCAGGGTTACCTGTAAGTAAGTGACAGAGATAGGACACATCAGAAAGTAATTTTCAAAGCAACATCTGGCATACACCAGGTCTTTTGCCAGAAACATCCACCTGATGAAAGGGCAATACTGCATACCTCTTCATTCACTCAGACAAACAGAAAATGGGCTTAAAGGACATGTTTCTTGATCTTCCTTGTGTCCACCATCAAACTCAACCATCCTCTTCATGCCAGATGGACATGAAACTACAAATCCCCTGAAACAACTGGGGAGAGAGTAAAAGAAAATTAGTAGCTGCTACTGTAGTCTAAACAGCTAGCTCCCAGGAATATTGTCCTGAAGATTTGAGTTGAAAGGAAGAAACTCACTCTTAGTGGATGGGTACTTAATCAGTTCAGATGGCTTAAAGATAAAAAAATAAAAATCAAATAAAAAAAAAATAAAAGCTCAGGAGAGTGGGATTGTGGAATTGTGTGAGCGGGCTATGTTCACCATGTAGAGCACAGGCAGTCCAGACAGAGGGAAGTTGACTAGGATTAGGAACTAGACTTTGGAATGAGAGCAGTGGCAGTGAATCTGCCCTTCGGTTGCAGATGTAAGAAAGGTAGCCAACATCCATACCAAGAGATGACAAGTAGGACCCAGGGGAGATCCACCCAGCCTATGCTATTGGAACCTGGAGCTTGAATAGGTCTTGCCTTGTTCAAGAAGTAGAGAAGAGAAAATCAATTAGAATGGTTTCTTCGGTGGAAAAAACTGTGCAAACAAAGAAAAAAAAGCAGTATCAGGAAGATTTGGAGGAAAGAGTACACATCTCAAAACAAGCTACTCTAGGATCCAGAGGACTATTTAAGAGATAGTTTGTCATCCTCAGAAAAATACAGGGAGATATGGTATCTGTGTGCCAGGAACAGAAGCACTTCGGACAGTGAGCTGGATGGAGATGAATGTATTAAGGAGGGACTGCAATAAAGCTAAATATAATGGAAATAGGATAAAACATTCAAAATTTCTAGAAACAAACTAAAAAAGAATAGTGGGCTCTGAGGAAGCCTTGCAATAAATGGTAGTTTAAAAGGAAATTACAGTGCTTCTCCAAAGAAGACATCCAGATGGCCAACCGACACATGAAAACATGCTCAACATCACTCATCATCAGGGAAATACAAATCAAAACCACAATGAGATTCTGACTCACACCTGTCAGAATGGCTAATATTCACAACTCAGGCAACAACCTCATGGAGGTTCCTCAAAAAACTAAAAATAGAACTACCCTACAACCCAGCAATTGCACTACTAGGCATTTACCCGTGGGATACAGGTGTGCTGTTTCGAAGGGGCACATGCACCCCCATGTTTATAGCAGCACTATCAACAATAGCCAAAGTATGGAAAGAGCCCAAATGTCCATCGATGGATGAATGGATAAAGAAGATGTGGTATGTATATACAATGGAGTATTACTTGGCAATCAAAAAGAATGAAATCTTGCCATTTGCAACTATGTGCATGGAAGTGGAGGGTATTATGCTAAGGGAAATTAGTCAAAGACAAAAATCATATGACTTCACTCATATGAGGACTTTAAGAGACAAAACGGATGAACATAAGGGAAGGGAAACAAAAAGAACATAAAAACAGGGAGGGGGACAAAGCATAAGAGACTCATAAATATGGAGAACAAACTGAGGGTTACTGGAGGGGTTGTGGGAGGGGGGATGGGCTAAATGGGTAAGGGGCACTAAGGAATCTAGTTCTGAAATCATTGTTGCACTATATGCTAACTAATTTGGATGTAAATTTTAAAAAATTAAAAAGAAATTTAAAAAAATAAAGAAAATTACAGTGGCGCTTGGGTGGCTCAGTTGGTTAAGCGTCTGACTTCGGCTCAGGTCATGATCTCTTGGACTGTGAGTTCAAGCCCCATGTTGGACTTTGTGCTGACAGCTCAGAGCCTGCTTCAGATTCTGTGTCTCCCTCTCTCTGCCTTTCCCCCCACTCTGTGTGTGTGTCTCTCTCTCAAAAATAATAAATAAACATTAAAAAAATTAAGAGGAAATTACAAAATGCCTACAGGTAAATGATAACGAAAGCATTTTGTATCAAAATTTGCTGAAAGTAGCTAAAAGCAGAGGGAATTTATAGGTTTGAGTAGATTTTCTGAACAAAAAATAGAAATTCTGAAAAATAAGTTAGCAAACGTTTTAACTTAACCTAGAAAAAGAAGAGTAAGCTAAACGAAAAAACACCACCATGCAACAAAAAACAAGAACAAATAATAAAGATAATACAAAACAGAAAAGCAATAGAGAAAATGAACAATACCGAAATATGATACTTTGAATAATAACCATCACAATACTAACAAAAAGAGCTAATACTTAGCACTGACTGGTACTGTTTTAAGTGGTTTATTCATGTTAGCTCCTAATCGCCACAACAGCCCGTGAGTGGCTTGTCAAACATTCCACAACTAGTTAATGGCAGAGCCAGGATCCAAACCAGAGGGTCTGGTTTACTCTTCAGAAGACAGAAAAACTTCTAGCAAGCCTGATGAGGAGAAAAGCAAAGAGATGAAGAGGCAAAATACACAATAAAAAGAGTGAGAAAAAAAATAGTTTCAACAGCTAGCTTATAATTCAGTAGATTTGTATTTATTTTCCAGGGCTGCTCTAACAAAATACCACAGTCTGGGTGACTTAAAGGACAGACATTAATTTTCTCACCGTTGTATTGTGGACAATAAATAGAAGTCTAAAGTCAAGGTCTTTCTCAGTTTGGTTTCCCTTGGCTTCCGTCCTCAGCTTGCAGATGTCCGCCTTCTTGCTGTATCCTCATGTGTTGTTTTCTCTGTGTGAGAGCATACGTGCTGTCATATTTCTCTGTGGATCCAAATTTCTTCTTTATATAAGGACAGCAGTCAGATTGGATTAGGACCTACCCTAATGGCCTCATTTTGACTTAATCACCTCTTTGAAGGCCCTGTTCTCCCAACAGAGTCACATCCTGAGGTACTGGGTGTTAGAGCGTCAACGTATGAATTTTCTGGGAACACGATTCAGCCCATAGTAGCCTAGAAAAGTACATTTCTGGGTGGGGGTGGGGGACTACTAGCCTAAGGTAAAGCAGAAAATTAAATACATTAATAGCAGTATGGTTATCAACCTCCCTCTTTTACTCCCGCACTCATCAATGAATTGAAACCTTGTTGGTTTTGCAGGTGAGCTCAAACACATTAACCAAGAAACAGAAAATCCTGGTATTATGTAGTTTTCCCAGAAAAAAAAAAAGATAAGAAGCAGTTGACCAACTTATTTCATTCTAAATGTAGATAAAATAAGTATAAAAAAATTATAGGCTTCATGTTCAAAACATAGCTACAAAAAACCCAAACAGTATACTTGAAAAAAAACCCAGCAATGTCAATAAGACATTATTACATCTTTAAAAAAAATATTATTTATTTTTGAGAGCGAAGAGAGAGGGGGATCTGGGGGGTGGGGAGGAGAGAATCCCAAGCAGGTTCTGTGGTGTCGTGCAGAGCCTGACTTGGGGCTCAATCTCATGAATGGCGAGATCATGACCTGAGATGAAATCAAAAGTCAGATGTTTAACCGACTGAACCACCCAGGCACCCCAAGACATTAATACATCTCAATCAAGTTCAATTTATTTCAGAATATAAACATGCTTTGACTTTGGAACAGTCTGTTAATAACATTCACAGCAACCAATTAGAATATAAAAATGATTTTATCATCTCAATGTATGTAGGAAAAGCATTTGATAAAATTCAGTGTCTGTTCATATGCTATCATTATTTTTTATTTTTTTAAGTAATCTCTACACCCAATGTGGGCTTGAACTGATGACCCCAAGATCAAGAATTGTATGCTTTATTGACTGAGTTGGCCAGGCACCCCCTCAGTATCTGTTCATGATTGAGGAGAAAACCTCATATAAAATTAGAAATAAAGGGAATTTCCATAACCTGAGAAAAGGTATCTCCCCCAAACTTACAGCAAACCATACTTAATGGTACAACTTTAACACATGATCTTTCAGGTATTTGTGTGTGTGTTTTTCTTAATTTTTAAAAAAAGTTTTTTTAAGTTTATTTATTTTTGAGAGAGAGAGAGAGAGAGACAGTGCAAGTGGGGGAGAGGCAGAGAGAGAGGAAGACAGAGAATCTTAAGCAGACTCTGCCCTGTCAGCATGGAGCCTGATGGCGGGGGTGGGTGGGGGGGGGGGGGGGGGGGTATTAAATTCAAGAAACTGTGAGATTATGACCTGAGTGGAAACCAAGAGCCAGATGCTTAACTGACTGAGCCACCCAGGCTCCCCTGGTATTAGTTAATGCTAGAAACAAAACAAAACTAACAAGAAAACAGAAAGTATTAAGTATTACAGAGAGGAAATTACAGCTATGAGAAATTTATATGATCATTTACATAGGATACCTGTACAATCTAGAGATACATTACTGAAATTGATAAAAAAAAGTTTAGATATGTTGTTGGTAAAATGTAATACGCAAAAATCTATTGTATGTCTATGCAACAGCAACAAAAACTTAGAAAATAGTTGAAATAAAAAGATACAATTTGATTTACATTAGAAATTTTATACACATACACAGGCACGCACAAACATACACCTGGAATAACCTAAAAAAACCACATCTTTGTGGAGAAAATTTTTAAATTCATTAATAGAAGGTAAACCATATATGTGAATTAAATAGACTATCTTGAAGATGTAACATCTACTCAAATGAAACGACATATTCAATGATATTAAAGTAAAAATCTAGGGGCACCTGGGTGGCTCAGTCAGTTAAGCGTCTGACTTCGGCTCAGGTCATGATCTCGCATTCATGGGTTTGGGCCCTGCATTGGGCTCTGTGCTGACAGCTCAGAGCCTGGAGCCTGCTTTGGATTCGGTGTCCCTCTCTCTCTCTGCTCTTCCTCTGCTTGCTCTCTGTTTCTCTCTCTCTTTCAAAAATGAATAAACATTTTAAAAAATTAAAAATAAAAGTAAAAATAGAAAAATTATTTGTGCTGTCCTTGAAGGCTTGAGAGAGCAAAGTTTGAAAGCTGGTTTTAGGGGCGCCTGGGTGGCGCAGTCGGTTAAGTGTCCGACTTCAGCCAGGTCACGATCTCGCGGTCCGTGAGTTCGAGCCTCGCGTCAGGCTCTGGGCTGATGGCTCAGAGCCTGGAGCCTGTTTCCGATTCTGTGTCTCCCTCTCTCTCTGCCCCTCCCCCGTTCATGCTCTGTCTCTCTCTGTCCCAAAAATAAATAAACGTTGAAAAAAAAAAAATTTTAAAAAAAAATTAAAAAAAAAAAAAAAAAAAAGAAAGCTGGTTTTAAAATTTATGTGGAACACTGAGGGCCCAAGAATGGCCAAAATAGTTCTGAAAAAGAAGAAGCAAATCTTATTATGATGTTATATTAAATAAGAAATGTGATTGGTGCAAGAACTAAGGGACCGAGATACCAATGGAACAGAACAAATTTGATATATAACAGAAACTAGTGGAAAAATGGAATGGTCAACAAATGGATTGAAATTATTAGAAAAAATGGAATTGGACCTCTACTTCACAGTAAACAAATACTGATTCCATATCTAGTAAAAATGTAAATGTGGAAGTCAAAGCTAAATAAAACTTTTAGAAGAAAGTATAAGAAAATGTCTTAATACATAATTAGTATTCACAATATACAGTATTTATACAAACCAATAAGAGAAAGACAAAACCATGAACATAGACTCATGAACAATCTTGGAAATGCAGATGAAAACCACGATGAGATACCATTTCAGGCAGAAGCCAGATATTCAAGATGCTGGCAGAGAGAATGAACTTGAAGTGGAGCTATATTCACTAGTTAGAAACCACTGGGGTTTAAACTCTTTATTTAAAACTTAGGCTGAAATTCCAGCCCCTTCACACACTGTTTGACTTTGAGTGATTTGCTTAACTCCTCTAAGTCTTACTTTCCTGAACTATAAAACAGAGAGAGTAATGAGAAAACACATGTAAAGCAGTCAGCACATTGTCTGGCATACAGAAGGATAGTCACTGCATGTTCATTGTTATGTAAATATTATATCTAGTGTTTGTTGTATGGTCACTGTGGGCGGGGCACTGCATTGGGCTAAGTGCTTTGTGTGTACTATTATCTCTTTTAATCATACACATTGTCATTATATTCATTCTACAAATGAGGAAACAGACATAAGTAGAGATGAGAGAGCCAGGACTCAAACCCACATCTTGTGGGCTCTGAAGTTTACATGTAAAATTCAGCTTCATTGTCTCCCACTGTTACCACAGAAAGCATCTTAGGTAGATATAGATGAGCTTCAAGGTCACTTACGTAAATCCTTCATCTCCATCATATGCAGGCGCGCACACACACACACGCACACACACACACACACACAAGCTAGACTATTTAGTTCCCTTTCTGGTTAGAAGTTGTGTCATTTTTCAGTATTGTTATAAAAACAGATCAGTAACAATAGATCCTATAGTGCTTCTATTGCCAATTTATACAGTCAGCCTACAACATTACTTATAAAAATGTTCTTTTGGAGCCACTGTGTGTCTCTGAACATTCCTGCAATGCCATCTGTACAGAGTGTATCTGAGAAGAATGAGGGTGGAAAATAACATAATGAAGCCTAGTGGGAAGCCCTTTCTCTGAGCTAAACTGGAGGTTCAGATGTGGTATTATGTTTCCGAACTCTGTTCTCTGAAGCTCCATTTTGGAGTCTTAGACTTACAAGGGACTTTAGCAAATACCTTAGTTCCATCTTTTCTTTTTTGCCAGAATCACTGACAATATTCCTGATAGTTCTCCCATGCACCATAGTTGGGGATGGAGACATAATCTCCTTGGAGTTTTAATTTCTGGACCCCACCAATGGTTAGATAGCACATTCTTCTGTCTTCAGTTCTATAACTTTCATTCTCTGATGAGTTCTGCCTTTGAAAGCAGCATAGGATAAGTCTATATTTTATTCATGACAAATTGTTAAAATTTGAAGACAACAATCAAGTTTCCTTTGTGAGACAGGTTTCCTATGTGAGAAAATCGGGTCATATTTTGTGCTCCATTACAACTACAGCGTGTAGAACAGTGTGGGAAATAAAGCAGGTACTTCTGAAATGTCTTGATGAATGACTGAATGAGTTTTCTCTTTTTTTTTTTTTTAATTTTTTTTTTCAACCTTTATTTATTTTGGGGACAGAGAGAGTCAGAGCATGAACGGGGGAGGGGCAGAGAGAGAGGGAGACACAGAATTGGAACCAGGCTCCAGGCTCTGAGACATCAGCCCAGAGCCTGACGCGGGGCTCGAACTCCCAGACTGCGAGATCGTGACCTGGCTGAAGTCGGACGCTTAACTGACTGCGCCACCCAGGCGCCCCTGAGTTTTCTCTTTTCTACACTAGCAGCCTCAGAGTCCTGAACAATTCTTCTTGAGGCAGGGCTTCCAAATTTCTCATAGACTTAGTGATCCGTCCATGAACATGGTCTAGTTTCTTAATATCTTTCATAAAGTGACTGCAACAGAAGATTCTGTTTCTTTGAATATGAAACATGAAATGTGACTCTTTTCAAATGTGAGCTCATGTGGTTGGGGACCACATGTCATATGTAAAGAAATAAATGAGTGGTTGAATGAATAAATGCTTAAAGGCTACTCCAGGTGGTTATGGTGTTACACTGACTCTGCCATGCTTGACCACAACTGGTTGGGATTAGGGTACATAATATGATTTTATTTGGGCCAATTAGATTCCTCTCCTGGGAATTTGGAAGTTCTGTCTCTAGGGAGAGAAGTTGAAAGGCCCAGCATTGAGGCTAAAGGTAGAGGCATGTGTAGGCACAGCCTCATGGAGTAGAAGCAAGAGAAATAGTGCGGGTCCATGGAGAGAAACACAGAGGGAGAGACACATTCCTTGGCTGCCTGTGAACCACATGGTTTCCCAGTGCCTGGCTCCACTTTCCACTAGGGTCAGCTGCCTTCATTCTGTGAGATCTCTGAATCCTTAGCATAATCCCTGTTCCACCTTTACAGATGGACACACACACATATGCACACACATTGCATAGAACAGTTTATTTGACCTAATGTAACACTAATTTTTGACTCACATTCTGCCTTTGGACAACTAAAATACCTAGATCTTTTCCCATGAACTGCTGTCAAACTTGTTGTGTAATAGGGTTTTTAGAGCGTTTATTCATTCACCCATTCATTCTACCACAGTACATTAAGTAACTACTATATGTGAATATACTTTCTATCATTTAGCTATTGGCCTGTCAGTTGTCACTTTTTGCTGCTGACAAGGACTGTTGCCTCTAATAATCATCCCTTTCTATTTACCTCTTATCAACAGTGAAATGAAAAAACAAACAGGTTGCCAAATACCAAGCTGTGAACGGTAACAGCAAAATAAAGGTTCTTAAGCTCTTAGTGTGGGCACGTGCAGGGATGATGCAGTGCTCAAAGTACATGATGTTTACTATATCTATTTTGCCTGCAAAGAGAACATTTTGCCTGCTTTTTGTTTTCCTTTTAGATTCTGGGTTGTTGAAGGTGTAGTAAATAAATATTGGGTAAGTCGAGTGTTATGTGTGTATATATATATGTATACACACACACATTTCACGTAAGTTTCTATCTAAATATATGTACATAGCTAGGGAAAATGAAATAAGGTTTCTACCAGAATCCAACAGTGAAGAAGATTCGATGACATTTAAATAAATAAAATTGGTTAGATTTCTAGACTGGCAGATGTACTTGGGACTTTGTCTCTCTAATTATGCATCTTGAATGAAACCAGAGATTAGACGTGGCCATTCATGGCGCTCTTAATTCATCCCTTCCATTCCACTCTTACTTCAATCAAATTAACCAACCTTTAAACACGTGCTTTTAAGCTGCCTTTCTCCAATTCCAACGTGTATGCCTTCCCTTAGTCCTCGTCCCTTGTGGATTCAGTTTTAGGGGTGAGAAGGGACATGAGGAAGAAGGCACATTTTTTTTGCTGTAGTCCAAATGCCAGTGTGGTAGCCAAGTTTATACTTGGTCCATCCTCTGTTTTCATGAGGAATAAAAACGGTATGGTGCCAAACTAAGGGATTTGAATCCTGGCTCTGCTACCTCACGCCATACTTTCCCACAGCTCTTTTAATTTCTTTGCACTTCAGTTTCTATATATCTAAAATGAGGTTAATACTACCAACTTACAGGAATTGCCATGAGGGTTAAAACAATCAATGTCTATAAAATACTCATGTAGCGCCTGGCACGCAGTAAGTGTTCAATAGATGGTAGCTTTTGTTGTTGTTTGTATTAACTGTGAGATTCTGCTGTCCATGACCCCAGAGAGAGATACAGAAAACAATGTGCAAGGCAGAGGACCGAGAGAAACATTTCCTAAGAGCATAGTACATTTTCTGGGAATTCAGATGTTAGTTTGAAAAATCTTAAAAATTTGTCAGTGGTAACAAAACTTCTTTAAAGGCCTGTCCTGAGGATGAGTGTTCCTATGAGTCCTATTCCAGATTTCTTTCTCTGTGAGCACAAACTCCCTCGTGCTTCTTAAATTTCTGTTTTCTTGGTCGAGAAATTCTGTTTTCCCTAATGCACCATGGGTTTTCTCAACTTTCCCCCTTCCAATCCTGGGAATTTCAATCTGGGCTGTGGTGAGAATGGTATTTCGGGGAAAGGCACATGAGAAATGACAGTTCTTCAGAGTGAACACTGTGTTTTAAGACCCAGAATAACTGTTCATCCTTCTTAGACATTTTGTGGGAAATGGCCTATCCTGTGTGTGTTTAATGCTAGAATCTAGGAAAAAGTTCTTACTAGCCATCTGCCAGGCCCTTCATGGCCAAAGTGCTTGTATTTTGCCCTCAGCCCTCTTGGATGACTTGGAAGTACCTTCCAACCTCCTTTCTGAGTGAGTTTCCTTAGAGTTCAACTAAGAAGTAGAAAGGACTGTGAGCAGAGAGTTGATTCCAAAAGTGTAAATAATTGATCAGGTTTGTGGAACACTGAGCCAAACTTGCAGGGTGCCTGAGGAATCAGATGCCCATTGATTTTCAATAATAGGTACAACACTATTGGGGGAGCAGGGGGTTAGGTAGACCAAGTGACCACCCACCAAGTGATGACTCTAAGATAAAAACTGGGGGCACCTGTGTGGCTCAGTCGGTTAAACATTCAACTTCAGCTCAGGTCATGATCTCATGGCTCGTGACTTCGAGCCCCGCTTCAGGCTCCGTGCTGACAGTCGGAGCCTGCTTGGGATTCTTGCCCTCGCCTTTCTCTCTGCCCCTTCCCTGGTTGTGCTTTCCCTCTCTCTAAAAATAAGTAAATAAAAAATCTTAAAAAAACACACACACAACACTGTTGGCTAAGCAATATACGGTTGTGCATATGGTTGTGCAAAGTGTTTCCATATCCTTACCTAAAATAAGTGCTGTCGTTGGCCTTAGAAATTTGCTGTTGCTTGTTCAGGTGTGAAGTGGCTGGTGTTTGTGATATACTTAAAATCTCTCTCTTTTTTTAGATGTTTATTTATTTTGAGAGAGAGAGAACCGAGGAGGGGCAGAGAGAGAGGGAGAGAGAGAATCCCAACTCACAAACTGTGAGATCATGACCTGAGCCAAAATCAAGAGTGAGACACAACTGAGCAACCCAGGTGCCCCACTTAAAATACCTTTATTGTAAATATTATTTACAAAATATTTATTTTCCCATATATACATACTATATTAAGTGGGTTAAGGGAGTCTTAAGAAGAGGCTCCATTTCCAGCTAACAGGTTCGTGTGTCTATTTGTTGTTAGATTGTAAAACTTCAGAAAAATCTCGAATGCTCATGTTTCTCTGAAGAAAGATGAGATTTCTTAGTGAATATCCCACTAAGTAACTGACTATTAAGTAACCAAGCATCATCTTTATGCTGTAGTTTAAGATTTCAAAGAGAAATGTAGTCAGGTATATTAATGTAATTCACTCTCTAACATTGTCTGCTAGGAGAGAGCCACTCTCTTCTCTGATTGACTGTCAGGAGAACCTCAGGATATCTCTGGTGTAAAAAGCAAACATCCTTTTTAGCAAATAGCTAGATATTATGGTAGGAAGTATGTAAATCATCTTGCTTATTTTACCGTCCATCCGGGCAGAGATGGAAACATTGTGAGCTGGGAACATTGAGTTTCCTTTTACCTGTATCTTTGCCTTTTAGAAGGTATCTGTTAGGAGTCGTTAAGGTAAATGGATTGCTTCTAAAACTGTGAGCTGAGCTATAGGGCAGCATTTCTATTTGCTTAGCTTTTTTTTTTTCTTTTTGTATTTGCTGTTGAGAAAAACGGAGTAGGATCTAAGCTGTTCATTCATTAAAGCATATAGTTTGCTTAGAATCCTTTTTAGTTTAGCTGAGAATACTGTTCATGGCTGTTTCAACGTGTATAGCTAGATAATTTATAAACTCAGTTTCATGTCCGTTATAATCTACTTATTGGTGCTCCTTTCTGTACTGTATTTACCAAGCTCAACCATAGTTTATACTTCTAATGAGAAAGATTTGCATGAAAAAATCTTTTCTATGCACAGGTAGGGGTCCTTTCCCAAAGCACCCAAGCTCCAAATTTCAAGGTCATATATTCTTTCCCCACTTCTAATCTAATATTAAATCCTATTGATTTTGTCTTCATATTTTTTCTGTTTATTCCCCATTTCCTGTCACCATTGTCATGATCTTAGCTCAGGTGTGTACTAGGCCTTAGCTTCTGGGAATACCAGCCATAATCAAGATGAAACTTCATATTGGGTGCAATCTTCTTACTACCTGAGTCACTGCAAAAGCCTTAAGTAGGTCTTTTATGTATTCTCTTTCTAAATTATATTAAAAACACTATTGCCAGTTTAATTTTGTTTAATGCTTCATTCTGGTTTGAAAGACCCTAATAGTGTGGCCTTAGTTCCCTGCCAACTCCCCCCCGCCCAGGGTTATCTCACATTAATTCTCTTAATTTTCTT
>NW_024412388.1:54486678-54571480 GCF_014898765.1 Herpailurus yagouaroundi
TTTCCTTTCCTTTCCTTTCCTTTCCTTTCCTTTCCTTTCCTTTCCTTTCAAGTAAACTCTATCTCCAACGTGGGGCTTGAACTCACAACCCTGAGATCACAAGTTGCATGTTCTATTTATTGACTGAGCCAGCCAGGCACTCCACTCTCTTAATTTTCTTAATTCTCTAAATTTTGGATACATTCATCTATTAGATATGTGACCACAATCCCTGGCCTTTCCCAGCTTCAGTGGTTATGTTGTTCATTTCATACAGAAATGCTTTTTTCCCCCTCGTCCCATATGACAAAATGTCTTCATCTTGTAAAGCTCACTTTATTATTATTTTTTAATTTAAATTTTAGTTAGTTGACATACAGTGCAATATTGGTTTCAGGAGTATAATTCAGTGATTCATCACTTACATACAACACCCGGTGCTCATCGCAAGCACCCTCCTTATACCCATCACCCATCTAGCCCATCCCCCACTCACCTCCCTCCATCAACTCTCAATTTGTTCTCTATCGTTACAAGTCTCTTACGGTCTGTTTTCCTCTCTTCTCTTTTCCCCCCACCTTTTCATATGTTCATCTGTTTTGTTTCTTAAATTCCACATATGAGTGAAATCATATGGTATTTGTCTTCTCTGATTGACTTATTTGGGTAAAGCTCATTTTAATCCTCCTTCCTCTTTGTCTGGTCCTTGGAATTTGTTCTCCAGCATTAGCCCTTACTATATAGCTATCCAGTCTCTGCCCCTACACATTCTGAATTGCTTGCCTAACAACTTAAAAAGGGAGCCAGAGGTGCCCAAAGCAATCATCAGGAATTGGGCCAGCATACACTCTGGTACTCTGCCACTTCTTGGACCCTGTGAGTTTTCTGCCCATCTCTGTCTTCTTTTCTGTCCATCTCCACACCAATTCTGGCTCTTTGGTATTTCTACTTGTTCTCTTAGCATTTGATGATAGATTCTCCATCATAGTTTTTTTGCTAAATAGTGCTTTCCTTTTTTCCTAAAGTGGATTTTCTTTTTCTTTTTTTTTTTTTTTAATTTTTTTTTTCAACGTTTATTTATTTTTGGGACAGAGAGAGACAGAGCATGAACGGGGGAGGGGCAGAGAGAGAGGGAGACACAGAATCGGAAACAGGCTCCAGGCTCTGAGCCATCAGCCCAGAGCCCGACGCGGGGCTCGAACTCACGGACCGTGAGATCGTGACCTGAGCTGAAGTCGGACGCTCAACTGACTGCGCCACCCAGGCGCCCCCCTAAAGTGGATTTTCTTAGGCAGAATCCAGTCTTGCCCGGGGCCAAGCCAGAGGGAGGTGGTCAATCAATTATCTTTATTTACACTTTTTTTTTTCCTTTTTAAAATAAAAAAAAAGTTTCAGTTGTGTGAAAATACATGTAACATAAAATTTACCATTGTAACCATTTTCAAGTATATAGTTAAGTAGTACTAAGTATATTCACATTGTTGTACAACCAATCTCCAGAACTCTTTTCATCTTGCAGTCCTTCTTTATATTTTTAAATAGCTATTTACTTGTTTGCTTTATTTACCTTGCCTATTAGACTGAAAGTTTCTTGAGGATAGGGCAGTGTTACTGAGTTTTGTATCCCTTATCAAACTGCCTGGTATGATCAATTAATAATTGCTTCATGAAGTTGAATTGATCTGTTTCCCCTATGTTCTCACCTAACGTGCCTTCCACAAGAGCCCTACTCTGCTAACAGACCTGGATCCTGCCATCAATGAAACAACAATTTGAAAACATTTCCACTTACATAAGCAAGGGAGGTGAACGTCCACAGTTAGAAGTTGGCCTAAGGAGGTTTTGCTTTAACTGCTACAGGGTGCTGTTGTCTTTGTTCTGAGAGGTGGGATGAAGCCGTTTTATTTATTTTAAGAAGGCAGAAAGCCAGGAACACATAATTGAAAGGAAGTTTCTGTGCTGGCATATTATTATTCTAACTAAGATGGTAACAAATAAATTGCAACTTCCTTTTGTTTGAAGTGGTGGGCAGGAACTGGAGTTGAACATTTTACGCTCATGAAATTGCCAAGTGACAGCTACTTTCACAATTCCTTTTTTGAAAAAAGGCCTATAAATTAGCACTCTTCTAGGCATATGTTTCATTACATAATTGCCTCACAGAATTATACTGTGCATGTGACTAATGTCTCCAGGTTTAGGGGAGATCCATTGTGTTCCTGCTCCCCTTCATACCTCTGAAGACTCTCAGAGGGCTTATGTCTTTTAACTGTTTTATACATGTATTTATTTTTGGGGGGGGGCAGAAAGAGAGGGAGACATAGAGAATTAGAGAATCCAAAGCAGGCTCTAGGCTTTGCGCTGTCAGCACAGAGCCTGACCTGGGACTCGAACCCACAAACCGTGAGATCATGACCTTAGCTGAAGTCAGACGCTCAACTGACTGCGCCACCCATATGCCCCAGCTTATGTCTTTTCTGGTCACTCTTGTTCTGATTTTCCACTTCTGAAATTCTTCTTTTTGCTTTGCATTTTGCCTCTTGTGGCTGTTCTCTATCCTCTAGCCAACATGTGCCCCAAAGCATCCCATTTTCCTTGATTTCTCAAAAATACCACTGGTGTTGTCTAGAAGAAATACTTAATTGGAAAAAAGGAAGTAGCACAAAGGTGGAGCTTACTTACATCATAATGGTGGAGAAAATTTTAAATTAGATATTCGGAACACTGTTCATAAACTTCATTAGCCATTCCTACCACTGGAAGTATTTTGGGGACTGACTTCACTCTTCAGTATCCATGGTCTCCTGCTATACCACTGATTACTTCCCATTTCCTCCTCAGTCTCCTTCTGCTAGCCAGTTCTTAGAATATCACATTCCCTCCAAATTTAGTCCACTGTTTATCTTATCCAAATTTCTATCATGCCCTAGGACTGTCATTCCATAATTATAATGACAAACATTTTTTGTTCGTTTTTACTGAAAAAGATATTTATCTCCTTAAAAGTAATTTAGGTTTTCAAAAACTTTTATTTTAGAACCGTTTTATATCTGAAGAATAATTGCAAAAATTGCAAAAACAGAGTTTCCATGTACCTTGCCCCTAGTTTTCTTATTAGCATCTCACATCAGTATGGTTCATTTATCATAATCAATGAACCAATATTGACATATGACTATAAACTCAAGTCTATACTTTATTCATATTTCCTTAATATTTTCCTAATGTCCTTTTTTCCCCTAAATGCCAGGATGACATTCAGGATACCACTTTACATTTCAATGTCTTGTCTCCTTAGACTCTTCGTAGCTGTGACCATTTCTAAGACTTTCTTTGTTTTTGATGACCTTGACAGTTTTCACGAGTAATGGTTGAGTATTTTGTAGAATGTCCCTCAGCTGAGATTTGTCTGATGTTTTTCTCCTCAGTAGACTAGAGTTATATATTTTTTGGAGGAAGACCCCGGATGTAAGTAAAGAGTGATTTTTTATTAATATGGCTTATCAGTGTTGATGTTGACCTTGATCACTACTTATCACTAATAAATGTACAAGTGAAGTAGCAATGGCATGAGAAGAACAGCATGGTAATCAGGGGTCATATATTTCGAGAAAGTGAGTCCTAATCACCCACCATTTAAGCTACCTAGACTAGTAGAGATGCTAGCTGAATAAAGGGGATTAAGAATAAGAAGTAGAATTTTTCACAGAACCAGAACAAACAATCCTAAAATTTGTATGGAACCACAAAAGATCCCAAATAGCCAAAGCAATCTTGAAAATGAAGGGGAAAAATGGAGGTATCATAATTCCAGATTTCAAGTTATAGTACAAAGCTGTAGTAACCAAAATAGTATGGCACTGGTACAAAAATAGAGACATAGATCAGTGGAACAGATTAGAGGCTCAGAAATAAACCCATGATTATATGGTCAACTAATCTTTGAGAAAGGAGGTAAGAATATGCAGTGGGAAAAAGACAGTCTCTTCATCAAACAGTGTTGGGGAAACTAGACACCTACATCCAAAAGAATGAATCTGGATAACCTTCTTACACCGTACAGAAAAATAAACTCAAAATGGATTAAGGACCTAAATGTGAGACCTAAAACCATAAAAACCCTAAAAGAGAGCACAGCCAGTTATTTCTCTGACGTTGGCCATATTTCATTTTTCTAGATATGTCTCCTGAGGCAAGGAAATAAAAGCAAAAATAAACTCCTGGGACTAAATCAAAATAAAAAGCTTCTGCATAGCAAAGGAAACGATCAACAAAACTGAAAAATAACTTACTGAACAGGGGAAGATATTTGCAAATGATGTATCCAATAAAGGATTGGTATCCAAAATATATAAAGAACTTGCACAATTCAACACCCAAAAGAAAAATAATTCAATTAAAAATGGGCAGGAGACATGAACAGACGTTTCTCCAAAAGAGACATCCAGATAGCCTACAGACACATGAAAAGATGTTCATTATCACTTACTGTCAGAGAAATGCAAATCAAAACCACAGTGAGATATGATCTCACAACTGTCAGAATGACTAAAATGAAAAATAAAAAACAGCAAGTCTTGGTGAGGATGTGGAAAAAAAGGAGCCCTCTTGCACTGTTGGTAGGAATGCAGACTGGTGCAGCCACTGTGGAAAACAGTATGGAGGTTTCTCAAAAAGTAAAAAATAGAATTGCCGTATGGTCCAGTAATTCTACTGCTGGGTAAATGAATACGAAAACACTAATTCAAAAGGATATATGCACCCCTATGTTTATAGTAGCATTATATACAATAGCCAAGATATGGAAGGAGTCCAAGGGTCAATCAATAGATGAGTGGATAAAGAAGATGTGGTGTAGATATATCCAATAAAGTATTTCTGAGCCATAAAAAAGAATGAGATCTTGCCATTTGCAGTGGCATGGAAGGATCTAGAAAGTATAATGCTAAGTGAAATAAGTCAGAGAAACACAAATACCATACGATTTCACTAATGTGGAGTTTAAGAAACAAAACAAATGAACCAAGAAAAAAAAGAGACTAACAGAAGAACAGGCACTTAACTATAGAGAACAAACAGATGGTTATCAGAAGAGAGGTGGGTGGGGATGGGTGAAATAGGTCAAGGGATCAAGAGTACAGTTAGTTATCTTGATGAGCACTGAGCAACTTATAGAATTGTTGAATCACTCTACTGTACACCTGAAACTAATATAACACTGTATGTTAACTACACTGGAATTAAAATAATAAACAAACAAATAAATAAGAGAATAGGAAGTAGAGGAAGGTGATAAGAATCAATTGTGTTTCAGGGCGCCTGGGTGGCTCAGTCGGTTAAGCGTCCAACTTCGGCTCAGGTCATGCTCTTGCAGGTCATGGGTTGGAGCCCCGCATTGGACTCTGTGCTGCATCTTGGAGCCTGGAGCCTGCTTCGGATTCTGTGTCTCCTTCTCTCTCTCTGCTCCTCTCCTGCTTGTGCTCTCTCTCCTCATACATAAATAAACATTAAAAAAGAAAAAAAAGAGTCAGCTATGTTTCAAGGACCAGCTGCAGTGGCAGAAGCTATAGTTTGTTCCACCAACTTTCTTCATCTTGTAAGTTTTTCCAAGGAGGAAAGACCAATTAGAATTCTGGAAGAGTTCTTCCCAGATGAGGTAAATTCATTATGTGAAGCAAATGGATTCAGGCAGTGTGAGAAGTGGATTATAGTGGATGCTGTGTTTTGCTATTCGGACTGTTGACTAATCAATGTAGATGATATAAAGCCCTCTCCCCTGGCCTCAATTAGGGATATCTCAGAAGGGTCATCCCAGCTTCAGTATTCCTTGTGAAATTGTCTTAGGCACCTGTGGCAGCTGTATTGTTTTTCTTCTTTTCCAGCTGTCCAGTCCTGCTTCTCTTACTCCCTTGGAGATGGTGTTCTGTGGAGCACTTCCCAATAAGCCACCTGCATGCAAATCTCTATCTGGAAGTCTGTTTCCTGGGAAACCCAACCTCTGACACACAATGAAGAGACCTGAGGATATACAAAATTATTTTAGCATGTCTCAACATTCTCTCTACTGTATTACCTTAAACCTTAAATGGTAGGAATAGTGGGCTGAAGAAAAGAAAATAAAGATGGCATAGAGAAAAGATGAAAGGATTGGAGCCTTGTAGTAAGAGTGAAACAGAAGTCAGAAGACATAATTCATAATGGACTGAGCAGTACTCCGAGTCTTAGAAAGAGATAAAGTATGATGGAAGTCATCCTGGAAATTATTGAGGGGATTGGAAGAGAGTAATACTGAGGTGCTGTATGGACGAGCTTGATGAAGAAAGGAATTATCAGGTTCACTTTACACTAAACTAAATGTGTAAATGCTAATCAGCACACAACGTCTTGGTGGGTTTTTATTTCCTGTGAGGTCTCAGTCTGCCTATTTTTGCAGTGTGAAAGATTCTAGATGGTCTTAATGGGAGGATTTCGGTCCCATCCTACAAAGTGGGGGTGGGGAGGTAGGTCAGCTGGTGGAGAAGTGAGTAGATGGGATTTTTAGTTTCTGTTTTGTTGCTAGAGGTTAGGATGACTTAACTGTTGCTTATATCACACTTTCTTCAAGTTAAGTGAAATGCTGTCCTGTCAAAGTGCCAGAGTCATGCTGTCCCTCCTAATAGATCCCAAACTGCTGGAAAATTCAGTGGAGCTCTTCTCTGTCACTTGAATGATGGCACTTCAAATGATGGATTCTTTTCCCCTTGGTCTCACTGTCATAGTGATCAGTTTTCCTGATCTGAGAGTCTTTGTCTGGCAACTCAGTGTGCTAATAGCAAATGAAATTGATCACATAGATGTGTTACGTGCTATTCAGCTAGTCTGTGATCTTTGGGAGGCAGGGTTCTACATGTTCATTGCTGGTTGTCCAGCCCTCTGCTAGATCTTGGCTAAGAGTAGGTGCTTAATAAATTCATTGTATGACAGAGTGAATTTTGAGCAAATCACTCAGTGTCTAAGATCTTCTGTTTTCACATCTATTGAAGTGGTAAGAAAAGTCTCACTTTACTTTCATTATCTATGCAAAAATGTTTTAATACTTAAAAAGAAGCAATCACATGTAAAATTAAGTCCATTATAAAAAGCCCTGAATCGAATGATTTAGATTTAAAAAGGAACATCTAGCCCACTCTCTCATGCAGCATAGATTTCCTTTCTGTTGTATGCCTGACAAATAAGCTTCTGCTTAAGTAGTTCTAGTGCCTGTAACCCAGTACATCCCCGTGAGCCCTAATGTTAGAGGTCTGTAGAGCAGCAATACATGAAATTTAATCCTAGGATCAGTAGCATCAGCCCAAACTGGGATTTTGTTAGAAATTAAAAATCCCAAGCTGTATGCCAGACCTGAATCAGAATCTACATTTAACAGGCTTTCCCAATAATTTATATGCATATTGTAGTTTGAGAAGTATTGCTCTAGAGTTTTTTTGTTTCTTTGTTTTTAGTATTGATTTGAAAGCTTAGTTTTATACTATCCACTTATTAGTCTCAATTTAGTTTCTTGCAACTTTACGTGAGTCTAGTCTCTAAGTTATTCCACATAGGAACTGTTCAAATCTTTGAGGCAGAATCCAGGTTGTTTGTTGGCTGGACTCTTTCTAAATTGTGCAAGGCTGGAAACTTTCCTGTCCTGAGCTTTCCCATGGTCCCTTTGTTCTGTAGAATTGTTTCAACAAGAATATCAGAGCCTGCAACTGAAGGATTTATGAAAGCAAAGGCAGGCTACCTCATCCTTTTGCCTGTGGAATGGAAATGAACAAGAAAGAACAATTGAGCTGATTGTTTATACATTCAATCCTTAGGGCATATAAACAGGATGCAACCACTTATCTCGCCCTTATTGATTGTTTCCTATAGATTGTGGCATTTTCCTAAATTTTGTATCTTCTTAGGGATAGTTCTTCAAACTCAGTGTTCTTTTTTTCTAAACTAAAAACACCCTGTTCGTTCAACTGCCTCTTGCATGGCTGGGTTGAAATGTAAACTTTTTGAGAGAAGGGGATGAAGGCTTACTCGTGTTTTGTTTGTTTGTTTGTTTTTAATTTCAGGTTAAATCACTGCTTAGCACATAATATGCTTTTAATAAGTAATCTTTGGATACACAAACGAATTAATGAGTGGGGGAATGTGGTTGCAAGACCTTGGTTGTCATCTTTACAAAACACATTAATGTGTCACTTTCTCTGACAAGATGTGGCATCATGGATTGGACAGAATACTCCACATGTTGCACGACTATCTGAGAACAGTGGTATTATTAATTCCCCTAATTTAGAATTGATGCTGAGATGAGCTCAGCCTGATCATGACAAAAGAGACTATGACTGCCATCATTATGGTGGTTTGGGTTTAGAAAGCCAAAATATACATCTCCAAAGTTGATTCAACTTATCAACAAGATGGAATTTGCTTTATATGACATTTTTAGAGTTCTTTCCTTTTGGACCCGTGGGGCTTTCCAACGTTAGGAAGGCTAACTGCAGAGGTCTTTTTCTCCTTCTCCCTTCCATCACTCTTTGCTTCCTCGTTCCTCTAACTGTATCTGAAGCTACTTCCCTCATCTGAAATCACTTTTTGTCTCAGTATCACTATGAAAAAGACTATGAATAGAGTAGTAAATGCAGAGTAGATGGATAAACATAATGATCCAAGAAAGATGATAGTGAAATATGACATTTGCTGGTGTTGGATATAATAACCGGTAGAAACAGAGGAATGGGAAAAACAGACTGGCTCCTTTGCCATGGCAACGATGAGTGCATTTATTATATAAACAGAAGGAGGAAAGGCAATTATTCGGTCCCTGTGCTTTTCTCTCCTAATCCTCCAGTTCTCCTGTTTTTAGTTTAGATCCTCAAAAGATGGTAGCCAGTTATCTTGCAATGACATTGATCATTTCCTTCAATGCCTGAGATGTGCAGGAATACACTTGACTTCCCAATATTTTATTATTAAAAATAAATACATCAAGGATTTCTTTAAAAGCTCATCAAAGGATAGCTTGTGTTCTGTTTCATCAAGCATTGAAGCATGCCCTCTTTAAAAGTTTGTATCTTTATTTTGATACAATAAACTTATAAACAGGAATCAAGGTACCATTTTCTTTCCAATTCAGTATCATTAGAACATTGTCTGATTCATTCATGTATGTCTCAGGGATAAATGGTCATCAGTGAGTGTCTGACAGGGAAACACTAAGTGATTCTAGTTTAAAAGGAAAATCAATGTGCACTGAGTAGCAGTGCTTCAAAGATAGTTCAAAAAGGTACTTTTCAAAGGTATTATGTCAAAATGCACCTGGCGTCCCAGGTACTGGTGGGAAAAGGAAAGTTATTAAATGCTTATGATAGTGAAACAGTGTGTTTTAGGAGCTAGGAAATATGGGAAAATAGATGGCAAACGATATACAATCCACACAGTGAGTTTCCCAAAGAGAATGGCTGTGTTTTCACAATATTCTTCCCTTTTTTTTAACGTTTATTTATTTTTGAGACAGAGAGAGACAAAGCATGAATGGGGGAGGGTCAGAGAGAGGGAGACACAGAATCTGAAACAGGCTCCAGGCTCTGAGCTGTCAGCACAGAGCCCGACGTGGGGCTCGAACTAACGGACCGTGAGATCGTGACCTGAGCCGAAGTCGGCCGCTTAACCGACTGAGCCACCCAGGCGCCCCTATTCTTTCCTTTTTGAAGGAGGTGTTGCCAAATTGAAGTGTGCAGAGTTTCATTTAATATACTTTCCAAATAGTATCTAGAATTTGCAACATGAACTGTAGGATAGGTAAGTTGATGAGGCAAGAGTCCTAAAAATAAACCAGATTTCTGGGTACAAATATTAGCCCCAGTATTTATTAGTTTTGTGTGACTTCGGATAAGATACCTAATGTCTCTGAGTCATAGTTTCCACAAATGTACAATCAGGACAGTAAGTCCTACCAGAGAGAGGAATTGTCAGATGTAGCAATTAACCTATATAATGCAGCCAGCTGACACCTGGTATATGATAGGGCTTCAAAAATAGGAACTATATTTCCATTCTCATTGTCACTTTAGTTCAGATCTTGGGAATGTCTCTTCCGGGCATTCTAGTAGCTTCCAGTTTTCCTTGTCTATAGTCCTCTCATTTGTCCATTTTGCTTACTCATTAGTATTTATATACCATTTTCCATACAATCTTCTTGAACTTATACTTAATATTGTACCATGTCCCAATTTCCAGAGTAGAGTTCATACTTCTTAGCATAGCATTTAAGGACATCTGTGCTCTGACTCCAAATAACATCTCCTTTATAAAGACCTTGTGTACTATTGTCCATTTCCTCTTCATGTCTTGAATTTTTTTCTCTCCATAATTTTACTCACTTTCCCCCTCTAACTACAACACTTTCCATTTTTACATATTGGAATCCTATTTATGCTTTAAATTCCAGCTTCAATGCCATACCATCCATGAAATTTTCCTTAGTCCTTTAGCCAGAAGTGATCTCTCTACTGAAACTGCTTAACAATTCTTTATATTAATGGTAAATGCCTATGCACTTGCATAATGCTAAGCTCAACAGATACTTACAATTTGGATATTATGTAACCTGTCTAGAGTAGTTGACAATACAAACAACTCCCCATCCATTTTCTTCTTTTGACTTCCAAAAGCTGGGTTTCTTACTTCCTCTCTGGCTTCCCCTTCTCAGTCTTCTCGGTGGGTGTATTAGTTTCCTAGAAGTTGCCGTGAAAATGTACCACAAACTGGATGGCTTAAAACAACTTACATTTATTATTTCCCAGTTCTGGCTTCTAGAAGTCAAAATCAAGATGTTGGCAGGTCCATGTTCCATCTGACGTCTCTAGGGGAGGATCTTTCTTGACTCTTCCAGCTTCTGGGAGCCCCAGGCTTTCCTTGGCTTATACCAACATAGCTCCAGTCTCGGACTGAATCTTCACATCTTCTCTGTCTGCAACATTCTTTTCCTGTGTCTCTACTTTCTCTTCTTATAAGGGCCCCAGTCATACTGGATTAAGGCCTATCCTAGTTGAGAATGACCACATATTAATTTGATTATATCTGCAAATACTCTATTTTCAAATAAGGTCACATGTACAAGTATTAGGTGTTAAGACATAGCTTTCTGGGAAAAACAATTTTACTGATAACAATGGGGTTCCCATCTTTTACCTCTTTTTAAAGTATTAGGGCTCTTCAGAGTGATTTCCTAGGCTTCTCTCAGCAGTAATTTAAATAATGACAAAAACTAAAAGAAGTTTTTAGCACCCAATATGGTGACTCTCAAAACCCAAGAATCCAAGTAGGATGCTCAAGATATAGTCTTCTGATGTATTTTCCTAGACTACAGCTACTTTCCCTTAGCTTTTCCTTTCAAAGCACATTTACGATGGATTCTTTAAAAAAATTCAATGAGTGTTCTTTTTAAAAAAGAGAAGAAGAGAATTTAATAAGTCAACATTGAAAATGTGAAAGTTATATGAGATAGATATGCACTGGTCCTCACCTTTTTTTCCTTCACGTAGAAAACGAGAAATGATTCCCCACTGGGAGCATAGTTGTTATGGACTACTGAATTTTTTTCTCCTCCAACATTTGCATGTTGAAGTCTTAACCTCCAATACCTCAGAATTTGATTGTGTTTGGAGATAGGGCCTTCAAAGAGGTGATTAAGTTGAAATGAGACCATTAGGGTGGACCATAATCTAATCTGACTGGTGTCCTTATAAGAAGAAATTTGTACACATTCAGAGACACCACCCAGAATGTTAATACAGAAAAGATTAGAGAGATGAAGGCGGGGTTTGATAAGGAGGGGAGGGAGAGAAGGAGAGAAGAGGAAAAGAAGAAAGAAGAATGGAAGAAAGACCAATTTGTTGGTATCATTTGTGTCGTGCTGAGATTCGACTACCTCTGCACATTTCAACTACATAAGCGAATAGATACCACCCCTTCTCCCCATACCCTTTTTCTCCTTATGCTGATTTGGGATTCTGTTAACTTGAATGCAAAGCATCTGACTAACCCATCCTTCTTACCCGTTTTGGTTCTTTTGTTTACATCTTCTATTGAGGTGGCATTTCAGAGGACATCTTTAGCAGTATGGACATTTATCTGACCTCTCACAAAGGTAAGTAGGTGGAAAGGTATAGTTCCAAGATTTATCACCAGATTTACCTGTGATTTATCCACCACAAAAATTACTGACTGCTCTTTGTATGATCAGTATCTTGAGTTATGAGTAGCCTTGAGGAGGAGAATGCCCTGAAACTCTCTTTTTGCAGCCCTCATGGGTAGACACTCATCCTATCCCTAACTGACGCTTTTCTCAAACCTTTCAGAATAGAGCATCAGCCCCTAAACTTTATTGCACATTGAAATCATCTGGGAAGCTCTTAAAAATCCCTAAGTCAGACATCTGCTTTGCAAGAAAGTTTGGCAGTTTCTTATAAAGCTAAATATAATCTATCATATGATCCAGAAATTCCTAAGTGTTTACCCTGTTGATTTGAAAACTTATATCCACACAAAGCCTCCATGTAAAATTTATAGCAGCTTTACTCATAATCAACACAATCTGGAAACAACCAGATATCCTCTAGTAGGTGAATGGATAAACAAATTGTGGCACATACATATAGTGAAATACTACTTAGTAATAAAAAAGAATAAGTTATCAAGCCATTCAAGATACAGATGAGTGATAAACGCATATGTGAAAGTAGGCAGTCTAAAAAGGCTATATACTGTATGAGTTTATAGCACATTCTTGAAAGGCAAAACTATAAAGACAATGAATGGATTAGTCATTATTGAAGTTTAGGGAGGGGGAAGGTTGAATAGGTGAAGTATCCATGAGCATAATGGTGGTGATAACTTTCTGTGTGATACCGTAATGTTGGGTACCTGATACTATGCATTTGTCAAAACCCATAGATGTCTGCAACACAAAGAGTGAACCTTAATGTATGTAAATTAAAAAAAAAATCATTTGGGAGGTCAAGGGATCCCAGGATGGAATATAGAATATGACAAAACAATCTAAATATGTTACAAATGTATGAACAAAACCTCACTGCCAGGATTAGAGGACAAGTACATTGACCTAAATAGCCTTGGAAATGAGTGGCAGCAACTAGAAGCCCAGAGGAACAAGGAATTGTACATAAGCACTCTAGTCTGGTTGGTGAAGTTTCCCATGGGGGAATGGACTAGCAGTTCTGAAACCAATATACACGTATACCAGAATTAAACAATTAAGTAAATGGATATTAGGAGCCTACAGGTAGGCAAGAGGAGAGGCAGGAATGATCCTCTTGGTTCTTGATAAGAGTTAGAGATATTAGTATGAATTCTATGGTATAGGTGTTTATATAGAGAAATATTTATAGATATGTATCTATATGGGGATTAGCTATATGCACACATATCTTTTTGGTCTGTCAGATGAAAGGGCTTAGAAACAAGGACACATACATACCCATATGTTTATATCTAAAGTATTGTACAATGAAAGGAACCAGGAATCCTTGGATAAATGGCTGACTATAGAGGAAATACACAAGATGAGCCTGGAGCATCTTATGGTGCCAGAAAGTATGGAAGTTCCAAAAAAAAAAAAAGAAAGAAAACCAAACAAAGGAAAACAACCACACACACAACAGTTCCCAGTGATGGGGTGTACCAAAGGGAAACAAGAGCCAGTGAAAGGAGTTCCTAATGACCAAAAATGGAGCAATGTGAACAAACAAAATAAATAAAATGGCACTGGATTCTAATCCAGAATATAAATAAGTATCTATGAATCTATATTGATACAAATAAATGCTTAAATCAATAAATAATCGTGGCAGAAATAGATCAATTTCCCATGCAGAACTCCAAATAATTTATGTAAATCCTTTGTCCTCAAGGAGGAGGAGCCTGGGGTGCCTGGGTGACTCAGTCGGTTAAGCGGTTCAGGTCATGATCTTGTGGTTCATGAGTATGAGCCCTGTGTTGGGCTCTGTGCTAACAGCTCAGAGCCTTGAGCCTGCTTCGGATTCTGTGTCTCCCTCCCTCTTTGCTCCTCCCCTGCTCATTCTCTGTCTCTCAAAAATAAATAAACATTAAAATTTTTTTTTCAAGGAGGAGGAGCCTACTTCCCACTTCTGAAGTGTGGGCTGTGCATGTGATTTTCTCCCAGAATACAGGGTGGAAAGGAAAACAAACAAGGACTTTTACAGCAGAGAAGCCTGGTAAATAAACACTGTGTCTCTCAGGTGATCAAGGTCAACATTAACAGTGATAAATCATATTGATAGTATGTACTCTTGACATGATGTGATGAGAGTAACACTTTCCCTCTGTGGTCTTCCTCCCTATATAACATAGAAGCATAGTCTCATCATCAGAAAAACATTAGACAGACCCAAACTGAGAGATGTCATACAATATACCTGACCAGTACTCTTCAGTACTATAAGGCCATCCAAAACAGGAAAATTCTGGGAAATGATCCCAGCCAAGAGCCCAAGGAGACATGCTAAAATGTATTGTGCTATCCTGGGTGGGATCCAGGAACAGAAAAAGAGCATAAGGTGACTAATGGAAATCTGAATAAAGTATAGATGTTAGTTTAAAATTATGTATCAGTGTTTCAAGATTGAGTCGTTGACTGTGATCAATACACCATACTAAAGTGAGATGTTAATTATAGGGGAGATCAAGTATGACATATATGGAAACTCTACTATCTTTTTATTTTTAAAAAATTTTTAATGTTTATTTTTGAGAGAAGGAGAGAAAGATGCCCTGGGAACTCTATCTTTACAGCTTTTCTTTAAATCTAAAATTCCTAAAATAAAAACTTTTAAAAAATATCCTTTGCAAAGTTTTACCTCTACCAATTAAATCAGTATTTCTGGGGTGTAAGCCAGGCATCAGTATTTTTTTTTTTTTTTTTTAAGATCCCAGATGATATCAACGTGCGGCAAAAGTTTGGGAAACTCTCTGGTAGGAGAAGTCTCTGAGGCCGGAGGCTATTATATTTTGGCATTAATTCACTCAAAATGTTCTGAACTAAATAAAAATGTCAAGTGTTGCTTCTATTTTATAGCTTTGTGAAGTTGAATTTTTAATGAGTGTGATAAAAATAAAGTACTAGAACAAGTTGCCCATTTGAACACCACTTGACGTTACACTATTAGATACTGAGCCACTAAATGACCAGTGTATCAAGCATATAATTACAAGTAATATTATATCTCAAAATAAAATTTCTCTTGTAATTTTCCTGCAATTGAAGTGAAAAATGACATTCACATGTACACACTTTGCTCTGCCTGGTCCCTGGCCCCTCCACCAGAGAATGTCAATATGCTCTAGTGGACCCACAGCCCCATCCATATTTCACCCTTTTTGATCTGTTCCATGCCCCTAGAGGCTGTCTGTGGACTGCAACACCCAGGGCCCCTTGCCCTTGATTTCCAGTTGAGTTCAGGCAGGATGGAGGAGATAGATGTGGTCTTTTTAGCTTCACTCTCTCCATTCTTCATCATGGCAGGCCATGGCTGCCTTTGTCCCAGATCCAGCTCCTGTTGTCTCCCGCTCTCACTTGGCTCCAGAAACACTCTTCCCTTTCCCCACCCCTTCAGGCCCCAGAGAAATAATGGCTTCCTGCTGTGGCTATTTCTGGGTAACTCATATCCCCTGTTGGAATTTTTAAAATTTTGCCCACACCTCTGTAAATAGTCACTTGACTGAAGTAATTTTCATTTAACCCCTCTAAGGGTGCCATGTGCTTCTTGTCAGAATTCTGAGTGATACAATCAGTGTATTGTTGTCTACTCTTTCTTCTTGGGAATGATGACCGCCTCCCCCCACTTTTTTAACTTGACATAATATACTGCTTACTTCTTTGGCCTTAAAAATGCTCTTTATTTTGTAAAATGATACTGATAGTAGAGAGCATTATTTTCCCTAAATCCTTTCTTGGCAAAAGAAAAAGTTGGCAAGCCTGTGCTGGTTCACCACACATTTTTGAAATTTCATTTGTGAAATTTCATTTTTGAAATCCAGAGCCTGGGAACCATTGATCTAAATGAGTGTTTGACTTTGAAACATGAAGGGAATTCAGCTGTATTTCATCTTACCACAAGAATCTTACAAATCTGGGGCAAGTGGCCAATGTGAACGATGTCAAGGCAGGCACTCAAGTTTAGTTGTTTCCATAACAGGGTCTCAATCCTGGTAAAGAGGGAAATAGTATCAGGGGAAAATAGAAGGAGGTTTAAAAGCCAAAATGGTTGTTTTCTGCATGTTTCGGTATTGCATTTCACTGTCCCTCCATCGGGGGAAGCAAGAGAGGAGAGGGTAAGAGCGCACCTGGAAGTTTAAACAAGACGTTTACAGGACTTTTCCATGAAGTTTGAGTGACTAAGAACTTTTATGTTCACAGATCCAGAAACGTTTGTATTTGCACTAATCCAAGTCCTTTTTATTATAAATAATTGCAGAAGCTCATTTATAGATGACTCCATCACTAAGCAACGGGCTTTGGATGTTTGTATTTGTTGGTGTTTTAAATTCAATGTGTTTCATAATGTCAAGTACAGCCAATTTGTAATCGAAACAAAATTTCCAAAGTACCCAACGTTTGGGCAGGGTAGAAGAACATAGGGCGTTATTTATCGTAGTTCAGTCTCCTTGACTTTAAAATTCTTCTTTGTTGGGAATGTAATATCCTCTTTTGTTGTGTCATATCACATTTAATTTTGACTGCAGAGACATTAACACATGACTTTTTTAGCTTTCGTCTGTTTAAAAATGTATTTTTTGTTTATGTTCTCATTACTTCTTTTCTCTGTGTTTAGCTTGAGAAAAAGACACAAAGTAGTCTTTTGAAATTCATTCTTTCCTTTATGCACTTTTAAGAAGGAATTTAAAAGGGCCAGATAGCTTAGTCATAGAGAGAATTTTTTTTATGCAGTTATAATCCAAACAGAAGCTACTGTCCATATTTCATGGAAGAAGAATTGGCGAACCCAATAATTTTCTTTCTCTTTACATTTCTACTACTGAAACGAATTAATAGAGACTTTAAACACTGACTTATTTCTTCTTTTATCTGATAGTAGAACCCACTGATGAAAAACTGGGGAACGATCAGTAGCCATGTTTCCCACCTCGGGGAGAGACATAGTAAAAAGGAATGAAACCCACTCATACTGAGCAGCAGAGAGAAGAGATGGAGAAGGCTAATGGTAGTGTTAGAATTCATGAAGACCAGCTACGTGTCTGCTCTTCTGGTTGTTTAGTTGCTCAACTCTTCCTGATTCCATGAAATAAAAATGCCCATTCTTGGCTAAGCTATTATATTGAGTCAGCCATGCATAACTTGAATTAGCTTAAGCAAAAGGAGGGAATTAAGGAAAGATCTTGAGGCAGAGTTGATCAACTAAGCTTCATGAAGGCAGGAGAAGGCTCTCTGGGAGGGACTCAGAGCCGTGGTCCAAGAGGTGGGTACCATCAGGATTCACTTTTCCCTCATGTGACCCCTGCCCCTCTTCTTCCTGGACATCATGCTCTCTGTGGAGGAATGTTTTGATATATTACTTGCTATGTTTTTCCCCAGTACTCTTCGTTTATTTTCCCTATAACACTCTTTCATCGTGGGCATTTTTTGGTGTCCATTGCCACAGGAGATGTGATAATAGACTGTGTCTTGAGTCTCAGAAACATAGACTGGGAGTGAATTCAGACTCTGAAGACTAAGAGAAGTATCCTAAATTAGGGGAAAAGAAGAAAGCCAAGGGTGAAACAAAGAGAGCTCAGTTGGTACACCGTTGAGAAAGAGGCCCTGCATACTGTTAATGAATCCTTCACTAATCAACACCCTGTGAGTGTCTATGTTGTTTGGTGTCTTAAACTGAATGTGTTTTATAATATCAGTTACAGCCAATCTATAGTTGAAACAAATTTTTGAAGTATCCTATGAAGTTTATATCTGAGGGCTGAGCTCGAGGGGGGAGCAACAGACACTCTCAATGTGTGGGGGAAACCTAAGAGTGGAGAGGATCCAGAGTAGAAAGAGTGGTTGCCCTTTATCCTAAATAGAAGTAGGGATGGAGAGAAGACCCTAATGGCTTGGCAACTGGGGATAGCATGGGGCAGCATGTCTGTGCAATGAAGGCAGTCAAATCTGAAGTAGCCTTGCAGAGTTCCGACTTGACTCACTGAGGTGTAGGGACAGTAGCATCATTCCTGAGAATAGCATGGGTGTGCTTGTGGGTTAGAAAGCCTTGCCAAGGTGGCCATAGCCCAGGTAGTGGTTGGAGAATATTTCTCGATTCACTTCAGAAAGGCACTAGGGGAAAGCAGGGAGAGTCATTGATCCTGAAGTGACCTTTGGCATGGACCCATGTAGATCAACATCTGAAAAACAGACAGGATGAGGAGTCCCGTGTGAAATTCAATACCTGACCAAGGATCAGAGCTTTTGCTTGTATTGGGCCCAGCTGATGTTTCTCTTACTGTCTCCTGCTTAGAAGTTAGAAGAGAAGTTAAGGGAAAAAAGAGGAACCTGAACTCATTGAGGTTTGGTTTCTATCCATTGGTACAACAGGATATCACTGGAGAAATGGAGTTCAGTTGCATACAAAAATTGTCACACTTGCTGAACACCTGCTTGCGTGGCCTGATTTTCAAATTATGTCTTCTCCCCCAGGCTGAGATCTTCCATGTGGCAGAGAACCTGGCTGCTGGAAGCTGCCGCTCACAGCCACACTTATTCACCACCATAGGAGGGGAAAATGCTGCTGAACCCTTTGACGCCCACCCCTTGATCCTCCCGACCCAGCTTCTGTTTGAAAAGCTTCAGAGATCAATGTTCACTACCCTTCTATTGGTGTTCCCACCCCATAGAACTGTGATATACTATGACAAATCCTCCTTGGATTTAAGTCCCTATGGACCTTAATGGAAAGTGGCCAGTATTTCTGATAGCCTCGGTGATTGGCACACACATACTATAAATGAATTTTCACATAGCACAAAGCCATGTGCAAGGTGGCCTCTGAAGCCAGGATGCTGTAGCAGATCCATGCGCTTGGAATCCGAGGGGCAGCAGTTTGCCACCAAAGGAAATACTGTGACCAGAAGAAGAGAAAAGGGGGAGCTGGCTGGGAAAATAGTAAGTCTCCCCCACAGTCTGTACTGGGTAGGTATCTAGTAGGACCACACTAATAAAGGCTTCCTGGGGATGCCTGGGTGGCTTAGTCAGTTGAGTGTCCGACTCTTGATTTTGGCTCAGGTCATGATCCTCGGCCATGGGATTGAGTCCTGCATTGGGCTCTGCACTGAGCTTGGAGCCTGCTTGTGATTCTCACTCTTCCTCTCTCTGCCCTGCTCCCCCCACTTCTCTAAAATTTAAAAAAGAAAAAAATTAAGGTTTCTTAATATCACATCAATATGATGAAGGTAAGTAAAATAATTAATAAGATACTGTGTCTTTTATGACCCATTGGTTCAGAACTAGAAACTGGGCTCTGAAACAGAATACAACAAAACAACAGTGACAACAAAAACACTTAGCCTTTTCATTGTAAACGTGTGTAAACTCTGTAGCAGTTCAACGATGAGATTTGGCTTATAGGCCATGAATGGGCCTGGTGGTTTTTGCGCTCAAATCTCATTATATGCCTGCAGACAACAAAGTGCTTTGTGCTATGTGAAAATTAGTTTATAGTATGTGTGTACCAATCATCAGGATTATCAGAAATACTGGCCACTTTTCTTTAAGGTCCGTAGGGACTTAAATCTGAAATGCATTTCTATGAAAACTTCATTTCACTGCATAATTCTGAAATGATTCTAGCCAACTGTTTATTCATAGCAGCCTTTTCAGGCAATAGTCTAGGAGTAATTTCTCTGCATGTCTTCTTCTCCTTGTCCTTCTTCTTCTTTTTTCTAAATAGGCTCCACACCCAGTGCAGAGCCCAACATGGGGCTTGAATTCACAAACCTAAGGTCAAGACCTGAGCTGAGATCAAGAGTCAGATGCTTCACTGACTGAGCTAGCCAGGTGCGCCACAACCTTTATTTTCTTAACTTGAGTTCTTATTATATTCTTTCAAATGCAAGGAAATAATAATTACTTTGGCTTAAGTATAAAGTCTGGAGAATTTTGTAATCTCTTTTACACCCTGGTACCATTTCTGATAAGGAGGTAAATAGATGATAAATATATGAATATAACACTGTGTATCCTGACAAAAATACTGACAATGCAAAAAAATAAATTCCTTGAAGAAAAGTCCTATTTTAGTCCAACCTCTGGTACTAATTTTAACCTTGGAGTTAAGTAATTTGTATCCTTGGTACTAAATTGTAAGCAAACAATCCAATTAACTTGCCTTTCAACTCTAAACAGTTTTTTGATCACAGCTGAAATAGCTACTATGAATTTCCTTGCTGTTATGTAGCTTTTAAGGCATTCAGGATAATAACATTTCCTCCACATTGGAGCCAGTAGCATCCAAGGACAAGAAAAAGTGTTCCAACAGATTAGGAGCCTAAATGAGTTACAAACTGGGGCGACTGCCCAGTGAGCAACAGCCAACAGTAACTGGGCTGCCCTGGGCTTTAAGGTGTATTTGAAAGGATCTAGATCTTGGGAGTCATTTCCAAAGAACATGTAATCTCACACAGATATTTTCAAGTAGCTTTCTTTTGGGGGGGGGACTATAAAGTAACATGATTATTCTGGATCACTTGGAAAGGTAAAAATTAATGACTAAACAAACTCATCAATTTCTCAATCGAAAGATACCTCCTGGTAACATTTTGTCATATTTCTCCTCATTTTTCGTGTGAATATATATTTTAAAATTCACTGAAATTATATTACATATATAATTTCTATGATATATATTCTACAGAAATTTAGAATAAAATTTCTTTCTGGTATGCAAATTTTAAATAGTACTATAGGTAAATACTCATTGTACAGTAATTATCCATAAAACATTTTTTGCTTTTGTTCTTTTTAATGAAACAAATTGAAAATATACAATTTGTCTATTTTATTTTATTTTATTTTATTTTATTTTATTTTATTTTATTTATTTCATTTTAGTTTTTAAGTTTATTTATTTATTTTGACAGAGTGCACATGCACCCATGAGCTGGAGAGGGGCAGAGGGAGAGGATTCTTATGCAGTCTCCACTGGTCGGCCCAGAGCCCACTGTGGGGCTCCATCTCACAACCATGAGATCATGACCTGAGCCAAAATTGAGAGCTGGACATGTAACCAACTGAGCCACTGTGGAGCCCCAAGCCTCTTCTGTTTTAGTCCAATGCATATTCATTAAGAAATCCAAGATACTGTGATAAACTTTTAGGGGATAGAAAACCAAACATTAATAATAATACATCATTTGCCCTCAAAGGCATTTATGTAGGTATATACACAACTAACTGGGTGATGATAAAATGGACACAAAATAAATTTCTAAGTGATCATGGACCATAGCTACCATAGCTCCAATTGGAGAGCTTATAGGGATGTGTCAATTTAGTTGGATCTTGGAATATTGGCTAAGATTTCGCCCAGCAGATGGATGATGGTAATGGGTGATGGTTGAAAGAGGGGTGTTGCGGAATGGAGTAAGAACATTTAGGATGGAACAGCATGAACAAAAGCAAGAAGTGGAAAAAAAAAAGCAAAAGTGTGTTTAGGTAACTAGGAGTTGTCTTTAAGAGTGGGAGAAAATATTGGTCAATTAAATCTCGAATGAATTTGAATACCAGAGTGAGTTTAATCTTTAAACTGTAGGCAGAGGAGAACCACAGATACCTCTGAGCAGTCCATAAAATGATGAAGTCTGTATCTTAAGAATATTATGTAAGACCTAAAATTCCTACACGGAATGATATATGGCCATTTGGGTGTAGGTAGGTGTTCAGGTAACTGTTTGGAAAATTTAGAAACTGTTTAGATATTTAGAAAAATATCTTTTTTTAAAAATGTAAATTGTACTTATGTTTTTTTCTCACTGCACCCCAAGAATACTTGTTTAGAACTCTTAGAAGAGCATAAGGGTGGCGACGGCGGGGAGGCAGGAGGGGGAAAGGCACCAGCCAGCAGCCGGGCCAGCGCTGCTCAAGTTTCACTTTTAGTGTGTGGGTTTGCTCCACCGCCCCGCGCGAGCTTTCCCGGGATAAGTAGCGTTAGCGGGCAGAGAAGAGCTGGGCGCTGCACGGGTGGAAATGACGGATGGGCCTCGGAAAAGAATGAGCACGGCTTCCCATCTTAGCTCCTACCACTATCCTGGAAGCTGCCAGAATTCTGGAATGTATTTCCCATCGAAAGTGTGAAAAAAATCAATGGACACCCCAGGAATGGAAGGTGGTTTGCAGACGTGTTACCTTGGAAGCACTGTTTGAACCAGAAAGCCTTCCTGTAGAACCATACCGTGGGCCACTCAACCGACCCTTGGGTAAACTCTAACTGCTGTACCCCCACACCATCCCTTATCAGCTTGAAGAAGCCGGTAAGGTCATCATCCCTGTTCCCTAATGGCAGTAAAGGTGGTCTAGGTGGGTCCCTGGATTCACCACAGCAGAGTGAAGCCAGCATCTCAAAACTGGGAGTTCATTCCTGGTCCATCAAGGCTGTGCAAGCTGACTATACAGAAGAAGCAATCTGCAACTCCAGAGGCTCTGGGAGACTGCAGCCCTGCTTTAGTCACTCCGGAAGCTGACTAATCCACGCATGGCAAAAGCCTGAGGAGTCGATGGTCTGGTGGAACAAATAGACTGTCCATATTTTCTATATCTGTTTCCTTACTGTGATGCACTGTCACCCTTTGTCTCTCGCTGTTATTGTGGTTCTTGCTCTACTTTTCACCACAGAATTGGCAGAGGCCACCCTGGCCAGCTGGGAGTGTGATGAGAGGTTTCTGATAGCACTCACCTTCCCTTTGTGGATAGGATGCTTCATTGGTGCCAACATGAAGAATCAATGGCCCTGGGAGGCTAGAGAATTAGTTCCCTGCAAACCTTATAGTGGAACAGAATACCCCAGTCCTACTACTGGGGTTTGGCTCCACAAAAGCTCAATTATTGGGAAAAACTGTCTTGCCCAGTGGGGCAGAAAGTCTACCATCTCTGTTAGGAACTTGACATGCCTAGAGCGAAGATTTTATAACTCAACCACCTGGGAAACCCAATGGCGGGGGTCCCCAGAGCATCTTGAGCCAGATCCCCACCCCCTGCCTAACTTCTCTCGAGAGGCCTGGGACAATGTCCACACAGCTATCAAATGGCAGGCCACAGGTATATGTGTGTGGCCTATACTGTATATGTGGAAAGACAGCCTATCCAGTACTTCCTTCAGGCTGGTCAGGGTCATGTGTGCTGGGAACTATTAATCCATCTTTCTTCCTGCTCTCACTTGCCAGAGGGGAACATTTGGGAGTCCAAGTGTATGGGGGCAGGGAGACTCAAAGGAAATGACATGCCCTATAGCAGTGCTAGGAATTGACCCAAGGGATACAAGAGTGCTGATGCATAGGGGCACATGTACCCCAATGTTTATGGAAGCACTTTCAACAACAGCCAAATTATGGAAAGAGCCTAAATGTCCATCAACTGATGCATGGATAAAGAAGATGTGGTTTATATATGCAATGGAATACTACTCGGCAATGAGAAAGAATAAAATCTGGCCATTTGCAGCCACATGGATGGAACTGGAAGGTATTATATTAAGTGAAATAAGTCAGTCAGAGAAAGACAGATATCATATGTTTTCACTCATAGGTGAATCTTGAGAAAATTAACAGAAGACCATTGGGGAGGAGAAGAGGGAAAAAAAGTTACAGGGAGGGAGGCAAACCATAAGAGACTCTTGGATACTGAGAACAAACTGAGGGTTGATGGGGGGTGGGGGAGAGGGGAAAGTGGGTGGTGGGCATTAAAGAGGGCACTTGTTGGGATGAGCACTGGGTATTGTATAGAAACCAATTTGTCAATAAATATATTTATATATTTAATATAATATTTCTATATAAATAAATATATTTATTTATTATTATTTTTTAATGTATATTTATTTTTGAGACAGAGAGAGACAGAGCATGAACAGGGGAGGGTCAGAGAGAGAGGGAGACACAGAACCTGAAACAGGCTCCAGGCTCTGAGCTGTCAGCACAGAGCCCGACGCGGGGCTCGAACTCATGGATTGTGAGATCATTACCTGGGCTGAAGTCGGACGCTCAACCGACTGAGCCACCCAGGTGCCCCAAATTATATTTAAAAAAAGAGAAAAACAAGAAAAAGTAACAAAAGCACAATGGTAAGTGTACTTGGAAGAGGCACAGGAGCCAAGTGAAAGAGTCCCCAATGGCCCAAACTAGAACAATTTGAATAAAATATTAAATAATGTAGTATATTGTATTATAACTGAAAGTATAAAATATATACCATGAACTGATACTTCTATAAATAATTGACTGAATAAATTTTAAAATGGGAGAGAATAGAAAAATCTCTTGTGTGGAATTCCGAATAATTTACATAGACACACCCCTCTCAGGAAGGTGGAGAATAACTTTTCAGTTTGTAACTATGGACTAAATATACTGACTTCCTTAAAAAGAGTACAATATGGAAATGGGGAAAAGAGTAACTTAGCAGTGGAGAAAGCTGAAAAACACCTACAGCCAGATGATCAAGGTTAAAACCAACAGTGGAAAATCATGTTCATAGCATATACCTTTCATATGATGTGATGAAAATGACACTTTAACTCTGTGGTTTTTCCTAAACCTCAAGCCCACAACTCCAGTTTAATCATGAGAAAAATATCAGCCAATCCAAAGTGAGACATATTCCACAAAGTACGTGACCAAAAAACATATGACTAAAAAAGTGCTCTTCAAAACTGTCAAGGTCATTAAAAGCAAGAAAAGCCTAAGAAACTTTCACAGCTAAAAGAAAGCTAAGGAGACAAGATGACTATATTAACATGGTATCCTGGATAGAATCCTGAATAGAAAAGGGACATTAAGTAAAAAATGTTAAAAATCTAAATAATGTAATGACTAGTGAATAAGTAATCCATCATATTGGGTTTCTTGGTTGTGACAAATGTACCATACTAACACAAGATGTCAACAATAGGGGAGACTGGTTATGGTGTATATGGGAACTCTCTGTGCTGTCTCTAACTTTTTTTTATAAAATTAAAATCATTCTAAAATAAAAAGTTTGTTAAAGAAGTAAAAAAAAAAAAAGAAGAAGAGCATAAGAATTTACTGAAGTATTTTAATGTCTAAACTTCCTTATTAGGAGTATGTGTTTTCTTATCATTTATAACTTGACAACATAATGTTCATTTGTTCTGTATATGTTCCCTTTGTCTTTCATAAAATCATTTATTCACTCAAAAAACATTTATGGAGCAACTTTATGAGTAGAATATTGTATTATATAATGAGGATTGTGGAAACTGTCTTCTGGATAATTTGGACTAAATTCTGGGCCCGGAGATAGCATTTTAGTAGGAGGAATTTTGAATATCATTCCTTTCAAGATAAAATTACTAGCATTTCTAATAGCTAAACTTCACTAGTTGATACTCATTGTCCTGTTTATTAATATTTGGAAACTCAGATTTTCTTTATTTGTTCTTCAGTCTCCTTTCTAAATGTTTAAAGTGTTTTTCTTTTTTGCTTTTTACTACTAGAGTATTCCATATCTCTTTGACATTACTAATGGGATATGGAATATATAACTGATCAATATCAAGGTAAATTTGCTAAATACCCCTATACCCATAGATACTAATGGTTCCTGTAGAGTACTGGTGCCCCAAACTTAAAGGATTTATGTACAATTAATGTGAAAGTTACAGCAGAGCATATACATTATAAGCTGTCAAATTACTTAGTAGTTCTTTGGCTGCTTAACTGAACTCATTAAAGTCAAACATGCATATGTATGTTTAAATAACACTCCACATCAATTAATTTTTCTGTTTCAGATTTACTGATTCACCCCAATTATCTTGAAAATAAGACACACACACACACACACACACACACACACACACACACACCCCACACACCACACACACACACACACACACACACACACACACACACACACACACACTTTCTATTTACTTGTTTATTGCAATACAAAACAGATGCAGGCATGGGTGCCTGGTTGGCTCAGTCGATTAAGTGTCTGACTCTTGATTTAGGCTCAGGTCATGATCTCATGGTTTGCGGGATCAAGCCCCATGTCAGGCTCTGTGCTGACAGCACGGAGCCTGCTTGGGATTCTCTCTCTTCTCTCTCTCTCTCTCTCTCTCTTTCTGCCCCTCCCCTCCATGTAATTCCTCTCTCTCTCTCTCAAAATAAAGAAATAAACTTTAAAATTTTTAAAAAATAGCAGATGCAATAGGTAAAGCAATCCTCATTTTTGGAGGGATTGTTCATGCTCTGTGAATGGTGAATCAACTCCCTGGATAGTAGGTAACATTTTTACTACATAACTTGTTTTTTACAGCCCAAAACCTCTTCACGTAAATACTCCGAAGTTGCAATTCCAAGCCTTACATTCTTTGATATGTGCAGCCCTAATTGCCATCATTCTGATCTAAGGTCTTTCCTACCCAGTGTCGTCCTGCAGTATTTCTGATGGACAATCCTTTAGTCTCTATTTAAAAATACCTACTGATGAAGAGCTCGTTGTCTCACTGGTAGCCTACTCTGCTTCTAATGGCTATGGTAGCTGGAAGTGATTCCTTTGATTTGGTTTAAATCTGGCTACCTGTGCTTTCCACTTGCTGATTTTAGTTGGCTTACAGGGTCTGTATAGAAAAATCTATCACGTCTTCATCGTTGTCTGTTCAGTGTTGGAAGTAAACTATCATTCTTGCCTTTCTCCAAAAGCTAATTATCTCTGATTTCATTTGGCATGCCCGTTAAAGCACAGAGTTCTCTTTCCCTACCCCAGAGACTTTTGTTCATTAGGTCTACGATGGGCCCCAGGATTTTTGTCTGTTTTGTAGTACAAGCTGTGTAGTTTTACCAGCCTGTTTCCTGTACCTAGAATTTGGGGGTCCAGCAGCTTTTTCTATCTCTTTAAATACAAGCTGGCAGAATTTCCACTGTATAAAATTCTCAAGAACCTTATAGGTGTCCTATGTATGTTACAAGGAATTCACTCCAGAAAAGAAGAGGCTTATCCATAGATCTTCCCTAGATAATACCATTTCTATTTGGGGGATATGAGGGAATTTATGAGTCACATACTTAATCTCTTCAAAGAGCCACTGTTTGACTGAATACTCTGATTTTTTTTATTCCTTCTGAAGTATTAGCAAAAGGTTGACCAGCCATATTTTTGGCCTTCCTGGCCACAAATCTCTCAATGTTTGTACCTTTCAGAGACTGGCTGAGCCAAGAATTTCTCAATCATCAAATCCTGGTTCCTTTTTGTTTAAGAATTCTTTTTTCAATTTATTCTTTCTTCTTAAATTTTACTGTAGGTAGCAGGAAGAAGCCGGGACACATCTTCAACACTTTACTTGGACATCCCCTCTGCTATATGTCCAATTAAATTGTATGCAAGTTATGCTTTCTACAAAACTGCAGGACACAATCCTGCTAAGCTTTCTGCCACTACATAACAAGGATCTCCTTTCCTCAAATTTCCAATAACACGCTCCCTGCTTCCTTTAAGTCCTCACTAGCAGAGTTGTTAACAACTGTCTTTCTACTAATAGTCTAAGACAGGGTAGGCTTTTTCCATCATGTGTCTCAAAATTCTTCCAGTTTCTGCCCACTGACTAATTCTAACACCATTACCACATTTTTTGAGTTTTTGTTATAGCAGCACTCTGTTTTTAGTCACTAAAATCTTTTGGAGTTCAACTAGAGAGGGAGAACCAGTAGGAGATACATAGTAAGGTATTTATTGCAGGGCATATGTGGTTGTAGGGACTAGCTAGGCAGGTCCAAAATCCAGAAAGCAGACTGTCAGGAAAGGCAAGCTGGACTAGTCATGGTCTGAGGCTTCTGTCCACAGGTGGAATATCTTCTTCAGGGAATCCTCAGCTCTGCTTTTTCAGTCTTCCAATGGACTAAACCAGGCCCTCCATGATTATTTAGGATAATCTCTCTTGCTTAAAGTCAGTTGATTATGGACTTTAATCACATCTACAAAATATCTTCATAGCAACACTTAGATTAGTGTTTGTATAACTGGACACTGTAGCTGAGTCAAGTTAACAACATCAAAAAGACTATCACAGGGGCACCTGGGTGGCTCAGTTGGTTAAGCATCGGACTTCGGCTCAGGTCATGATCTCCTTGTCTGTGAGTTTGAGCCCCACATCTGGCTCTGTGCTGACAGCTCAGAACCTGGAGCCTGCTTCGGATTCTGGGTCTCCATGTCTGTCTGTCTGTCTGTCTCTCCCTCCCCTGCCTGTGCTCTGTTTCTCTCTCTCTTAAAAATAAATAAACATTTTTAAAAAATTAAAAAAAAATACCGTCACAGTATCCTATATTATACTTCTTTCACTCACCACAACTGCCTCCTCATACACACAACAAAGTAATTTTCACTTGGGCGTTCAGGCTTTAAAGGGATTTCTTCTCAGAGATATCTTAAGAATCAAGATAAAATATTTCTATTTTATTGGCTTGTGGCACACAATAGTTCTTCAATTAGTGGTGACAGCTTTATGAGCTGCAAATTATTTCTCCATGAGGACTTAAAAGTTCAATGTACATTAGATATAAATTTCTTTTTGTTGGAAACAGCATTGGCAGTGTTTTAATAGTCTCTTGCCTTGCTGGAGACCAGCAGCACTGACATCACCTGGGAGCTTATTAAACATGCAGACTCTAGGGCCCCACCCCAGCACTACTGAATCGGAATATATGTTTTAAATAGCTCTCATCTGATTCTGGTGCACGTTAAAATTTGAGAAACACTGGTCTGCTGCAATTGCCTAGTTTCTTAACTGTTACCCCTGACATTTGCCTTTTTCTGTCACACCTCACATACCCAGGATGTGCTTTCCTTCTACAAATTTGAAAATAATTCTGGAGTCTAAAAGTTTTCAATATTTCATCATACATAGAGGTTAAAGTCCAAATGACCTTCAAAATCCACATGGCCTTCAAAGTTCTTCCTATTAGACTTCTGTGTACTTTTCCAGGTACACTTTTCTGAACACAACCAGGGCTACACTACTGTGTACTGTGTGTACACTACACTACTGTGTACTGTGTGATTGTAATACCTTGTGATGTGTAAGGTGCTATGCCTTTTTTTCTCTGTGCCTTTCTTTCCATTCTATGTTCCACTGAATGGAGTGCCCTACACCAACCTGGCTGAACTATGGGAATCCTCCCTTGACTCCTTGAGGGTATAAAGGACCCATGATGTTTATCTGGGTAATTGTACCTGATAACATAATAGATACTGATTATTTGTTAAGAGAAAAATAAATGCTCAGAGTATGACTACCCAAAATAGTTTCCAGCGATGCTGTGAAAGATAAATGTGGTTAACAATAAATAAACATAATAGAGTACTAGGTAACAAGTCCTGTTATAAAGGCATAGTTATTGTCTCATTGCATTTCATGAGATTTCAGAGGGGGTAATTATGATCGACTCCATTTTACAAAAAAGGAAACTGAGACAGAAAGAGGGTAGAGAACTTACTCAAATTCTCATAATTAATGTGCATAAAAAATAAAACCAACTCAGGCAATTAGATTCCAGAGTCTATGTACTTGCTATATGGCCTTGGATGCATACAAAAATATTTTTCACAGTCTTTTATAAATGTAAGTGTTAAAGATTTGTGTGGTAATTACACATATAATCAATAGTTATGATTGTCACTTCAGTTTTAAAAACTTTATAGAAACATTTAGCACACCGTAGAAAGGGTGAAGTACTGTTTTAATTAAAACTACATTCAGTTAACAGCAAACCTTTTTGAATGTCTATTGTATTGAGTATCTGTGCTTTTTTGCCTGCTTCCTCTTCAGTAAGGGCACCCTAGTTTTATTTTGGGATACCACTTTTCCCCATTCTAAGTTATTTGGTTAGGGTGAGTGAGATCAACTCTCCTCCCAATCCCTGTTTTCCAGGAGTGCACAGGTGGCTCATACCTGGATGGCCATCGTATTCCAACTCATTAGCCACTGTGACTGGTGCAGGGATGGGCCTATGACCCAAGGAAGCCCAAGAATAAGACTCAGTTTGGTACCTATTAGTATGCTGGTTGATTGTCTAAAATTATAAGAGGGGAAAAGTGAGAAGGGAAGTCAAAAAGGGAAGAGGTGAACCAGGAGAGAGTGGAGTCACTGAAATCATTGCAAGAGTTTTAAGAAGTGATGCATCAATATTATGAAATTACTAGTTGAATAATGTTCGTTTTTGAAACTATCAACCAAATACTTAGACAAAATATTTTATTCATTTTAAGTAACTATTACTTCAGTCATGATTGACTGTTCCCAGCAGGATCTGTTTCTGTGTAAATAGGCATATTATTGATTAAAAAAGAGAAAATAGATATCTCATTATTTTCTTTTTCAAATCAAAATTTTTCCTTTAAGGACTTTTCCTTCACTCAAGAAAATGCTGAATGAGTCAGAGTGTTAATCTGTTTTCTCTAGTAAATCCTATCTTATTATAGACATGTTTTTCAGTGTGGTAATAATTGCCTAAAAGATTGGTAGTGATTTATTTATACCCATCTACTCATTCAACAGCTCTTTATCAGGCTTCAGATATGCAGCAGGCTTTGTGCCAGAGGAAATGAGACTCAAAGTTGCCCCCTAACCTAGAATATAAGCTCCATAGGAGCCCCTGATGGAGAGCTTGCGGCCTAGTAGACATTCAGTATTGGATCACGTTATCAGAAATCCATACCTACAGATGTGGGGTGTATTTCTGTAGTAATTTAACAATGGAAGCTGCTGAGAGCCACGGTTGGCCTTGAAGTATCACCTGTGACTCAAACATGAATTTCGGGCTTGGGCCTCTGTACTTCTTTTCCTGATGGTAGTTATTCCACGTAATGCTCGGGTTTGATGATACTTATTTGCAGTAGCTTGCAATGAAAGGATAGATTATACTTAGTATAAATATGATTTTGTATAATGGTGTTGAAATGACACCCTGTTACCACAGCAGACAATGAATGTGGTCCCTCTTAGTGTGTTGAATGGTGGCTTCCCCCCCAAAGTATGTCCACATTCTAAATCTCAGAACCTGTGAATGTGACCTTATTTAGAAAAAGGGTCTTTGCAGTTGTAATTAAATAAGGATCTTGAGCTGAGATCATCCTGGATTATGTGAATGGTCCCTAAATCTGATGACAAGTGTCCTTGTAGGAGACAGAAGAGAAGAAGACATGGAGGAGAAGGCCATACACAGATGGAGGCAGAGATTGGAGTGATGCAGCCATAAGCCAATGAATTCCTGGAGCCACCAGAAGCTGGACTAGGCAAGGGAAGTTTCCCTCCTAGACTTTTGGGAAGGAGCGCGGACCTGATTTTGGAGCTCTGGCCTTCAGAAGAGTGAGAGAATAAATTTCCTTTGTTTTAAGCATTAAGTCTGGTGGTTCGTTAAGGCAGCCCTAGGAAACGAATATGCTAGTTCATAGGGGATTATCTAATTAAGGATTCTGTTGTGTTGTTTCATTTCACAATAATTTGGGGAAGTCAGTATCTCTACTCCAATTATTGTCTCTATCTAATGGAGACATTTGTCTCTTTTTTGTGGTTTGATAAAACCCAAAGGTTAATGCTTCTAACCACAGTGCCCCAGAAAGTCCATTCAGGGCGCAAATAGGAAATTTCTTTTCTTTAAAAAAATTTTTTTAGTGTTTACTTTTGAGAGAGAGAGAGGGAGCACGTGAGCAGGAGAGGTGCAGAGACAGGGAGACAGAGAATCCGAAGCAGGCTCCAGGCTCTGAGCTGTCAGCACAGAGCCCAGTGTGGGGCTCCAACTCACCAACAGTGAGATCATGACTTGAGCCAACCGACTGAGCCACCCAGGCACCCCACAAATAGGAAATTTCTGAATGAAGTGGCTTCAATATGTGGTCTAGAGATCTAAATGCTCTTCATAAAAGTGTCACTGATTCTGAGAGGATATTCCTATGGGTCAAGTTTCATTTAACAAAGCTCACAAGTTGATAAAGCGGCTGGGCCAGGAGCCAAGACACGTTGCTTCTGGCCCTACCCATCTCTGGATTACTTTCTCGCTGTGTCTCTGATGCATCTTCCTATGAGGGTATTAGGCAAGTTCATTTCTAGAGACCTTTGAAAATTAACCATCCACCCAATCCAGAGTATGTCCACTTCCCTTTATTCTTTCTTTCTCTCCCCGTTGGGTTCCTTCATATCACCCCTCATAACTGGTAATGTTATGAACACTTGCTAGTCTGTCATTAGTCCAAGTTGAAGGAACATCATAATTGTATGTAGCATGTTGTCTGACCCATAGTAGGCCTTCAATAAAATTGTATTAATAAATAGACAGATTAGGGAGTAAACGTTTTGAGTGGAGACTTATGAAATGTCTATTACTTAGGGGCTGTATTCCGTTCAAGGACGGATTTTGTTTGCTTGGTTTTTTTGCTTGCTACATCGAACGCCATTAAATTTCAGGACTGCAAGAGAAGTAAAGTGGTCATTTAGTCCAGCCTCGCACAGACGCGTAAGTGCCCTCTTCAGCCTTCCTGACAGGCATGACCAACATGCTTGGCGGGAACATCCTTGGTGACTTGGTGACAGGAAACTCACTACCTCCGCCCTTTGCCAATTTGCTTTCCTCTCCCACCCCTCTCAGTTATTGCAATCTTTGCTGTAGCATTTTGCGCCCCTGATGCAGCAGAGGCCCGCAAGTCTGGGAGTGGGAGGAACCCCGCTGGAACCCCTAGGCCCAGCCGGGAGTCTGAGAAGCCCCAGCTGGGGCTGCGGTGGGCGCGCAGCAGCTAACTGCTGAATGTAGCAGCGGCGCCGCCTTCCTGCTGGGATCGCCTCGCCTCTCCGCCTCCCTCAGGCAGGGGGTCCTCCTTCTCAAGCTCGTCGCTGCTCCAGCCCCAGGCCCACGGCCACGCGCAGCAACGTTCCTCTTCGCAGCTCCGGTCACCTGCACGGCCGCCCTCGGCGCTGGGGTCCGCTGCCCCCGACCCGGAGCTGGGGACCAGGGCGCGGGGCGCGCGCGGGCGGCCACGGGCTCTTTCCTCCCTTCTCCCCACCCCACGCGCTCCCCCTCGGCCCCTCCTCCCCACACTCCGCTGCCCTGCGCCCTCCGGAGAGTTGTCCGGCACCTTGGGCGAGGAGTTCGGAGCTGCCCCGCCGCAGAGCCCGCGCGGCCCTCAGAGCGCGAGCGACGCAGGGGCCGGAGCCCCGCCGCCGCCATCTCTGCCTTCTGTGTGGGTTGGACCCCGGCAACGAGGTGGGACCCGCTTCTCTCTCCTGCACCCCTTACTGCCACCTTTCCCGCTCTCGGACACTGGAGGAGCGGGACGCTGGGGCCCGCGTGGCCGGCGGGGAGCCCGCGGGCCACTTGGGGGCCGGGAGTCAGGGGACAGCCCGGCGGCGCCAGGAGGGGCGGCAGGGGCTCTGCCCCCCCCCCCCCCCCCGCCCGGGGTGCGGGGGGCTCCCGGGGCGGGCGGAAGACAGGGACGCGCGGCTGTCGGTCGCCGGCCGCACGTGGGCGCGCACCTGCCAGGCGCCACCGAAAGGCTGCGCCACCCAGCCAACTTCTTTTCCAGGTCTCCTTCCTACTTTGGAAACTGAAAGGACTGCGACATAAACCAGTAAGCCCTGGGGCTCGGGGAAGGGTTTGTTGGTTTGGCTGCCCAAAGAACAAACTTGTGCTTCAGGGGTGGTTTAAATGCCAGCTTCTCTTTTTCCCCCTCTCCCGCTCTCCGCAAGCAAATGTAAAAAGCGAAACAAAATAAACCCAATCCCGACCAAAGCACTTATTTAAAGGGATTCGTAGAGGTGAGAAAAACAGACCTAACTGAGGAATCATTGGGAACCCCAGGTACGGTGAGGCCGTCTAAGAAATCGGTTGTTGCTGGTGCTATTTCTAGAACTTGTGTTTGCAAACAGGCTGGCTCTGTTAAGCCTGAGAGTTCCTTCTGTTGAGGGGCTGCCTGGAATGCCCTCTGTTAACACGAATTTCTGTACGTATTAAGGTATATTGAAACAAATACTCTTTCAGAGTCAGAATATCTGGATTTTGACGTGATTTGCCATTTATTATCCGTGACAGCTGTGGTTAGCTTCACCTCTCTGGGCCTCATTTTCCTCATCTGTCGAATTAGAGGGTTGAGTTAATATTCTAGGGGCCTTTTAAAATACTTCAGGTATTTTCCAACTTAAAAATGTATAATTCTGTGACTCTTTAACATGTCACAAACATTAGTAGATTCATAATTTCATGAGCATTTGTTTATATGCATTTATGACTTGTGCTTTTAGGGTTTTCCCACCCCAAATCAAGAGAAAAACGCTTGGGGCGCCTGGGTGGCTCAACTGGTTAAGCGCCTGACTTAATTTCAGCTCAGGTCATGATGTCACAGTTTGATGAGTTTCAAGCCCCACCGCAGGCTCTGCCCACTGATCTGCCTGCAAGCCTGCGTGGGATTCTCCCTCTCTCAGAGAGAGAGCTCTCACTGTCTCTCTCAAAATAAATAAACTTGTAAAAAAGAGAAAAAGGCTTATAAAAGAGTTCAGAAATGTATGGTTTATATGTAAATATTTAGATCATCTCTCACTCAAAGGAATTATGTTCAACTTGAAGTCAATATTTATGACACTGCAACCGAAACATGTGGCCTTAGCACTGCACTTACTCTCTTTTCAGTATATTTGGAGGAAGTAAAAATTGTTTTGGAGGAAAACAAAATTGCACCTTTCCTATCAATTACTTGTCTTGACCAACATTTGTTACTTTTTAGCATAAAGTTGTGTGCAGAATATTAAAAAAATGGTTTCAGACCATTTCAGAACCTCTCTGAAATTAAACTCAATAGCAGAGATGCCAATTTTAGTAATGCACTTTAGTTGTCTTGGAATGAAGCCCAGAAAATAGCAAAGGTTAACTAAATAGATAAACCAGAAATTAGGAATTGACACACACACACGCATGCGCGCACACACACATACAGTTGTCAGAGAAGTGTGTGCTACAGTGTCAGTGAGCCTTTTATTTACTTTTGATAAAAACAAACAACAGACAGCCGTTGGTCTGTTTAAGCGCACAGAGGCTGTGAGAAAGAGGGGCTTTTGTTGTTACTTGTAATATCAAATTATTGGAGATGCAGTCATCAGTAGTTAGATTTAAAAGTGGGGGCGCCTGGGTGGCTCAGTTGGTTGTGCATCCGACTTGGGCTCAGGTCATGATCTCACGGTTTGTGAGTTCGAGCCCCGCGTCAGGCTCTATGCTGATAGCTGGGAGCCTGGAGCCTGCTTCAGATTCTGTGTCTCCTTCTCTCTCTGCCCGTCCCCTGCTTGTGCTCTGTCTCACTCTGTCTCTCAAAAATGAATAAATGTAAAAACAAAAAATTAAAAAAGAAGAATAGATTTAAAAGTGTTTCAGCCTCTTTTTGGCGGCTTTGATGTAAAATAAAATAATGTGTTCCCACCCAGCCTTGCTGCGCATATAGTTTGGGAGAGTGGAATGGATTTGAAGTACACTGTTCTTCTATGAACACAGCCACTTATTTTCATTGCTTTTTCCCCTGTGGGCTGGAAGTATCGTCAGTCAATCTGGCATTTGTCTTCCCTCATATTCTCTGGTGAAGTAGATGATCATCTCCTTTAAGAGAGATGCTCAAAGAGTTACGTGAATTGGTTGTTGAATGAATAGAGTGTAGTTGAACTCAAATACCCTGCCTTCTAGGCGCTTATTGGAAAACAGTAGATGGATCTGACTGCTTAAGGTCTACAGCCAATTCATTCACGGCTTGGGAGCGTCCCCATGGTTGGCCGAAGCACTGTTCATCTTTTGTGATGAATTTACCAAGAAAAAAACCAGTCATGTCTTTACACTTAGATCACTATTATATAATCAAATGGTTTTTGTTTGTGAAAAGCAATCTCTCTGGGGGCCTTGGAAATAAAACTCTAAAATATCCAGAAAAAAAAAAAAGAAGACTTGTCTTGGCAGGTATTGTATTGCATTTTTCATACTGAGAACCAAACACACATATGAAAAAGAAAAAAAAAAAAACCATATCCTGTGGAGTTGAAAATGAAGAAAAGGGCTTATGGTCTCCTCTAATTCTTAAGATTTTATGTGATTTACAAATTCCGCTTTTAATTAAAACAGAAAGGCACAAATGTTTACCTATTGGACAGACCTAGTACATGTAACCTTTTGGAGGTTCAATTCAAATTTGGCCTGGTTATAATTTGGAATATTTCCTCTCACATACTTTTTATTAAACCTTTTGTGACGCAATGGTGATATTATCTGTTGTCTTTTCACACACGTGATCTTATTCATCTTTAATTTTTTAACCATTTGAATATATATATATATATGACATATATAGAGAGAAGGGGTACATAAAAAATGTGCTGGTTGACAAATAATATAGCACATCATTCCAACAGACGATGATAAGGCAAATACTTTATCATGAGTGAGAGAACATGCCAACATCTAGAAACTTCTTGCTTGTTCCTTTCTGATCACAAATGTAGTTTTACCTTAAAAAAAAAATGTTGTATTCACTTAAGAGGCATTCTTTCATGGATTCTCTTGCATTATGTCTTTGTGAGATTAAGCCATTTCTTCATTCCCCTTTAAAGCAAAAACTGTTTTTTAAGTTTATTTATTTCTTTTGGGGGGGGGGGGCCAGAGAGAGAGAGAATCCCAGCAGCCTTCTTGCCGACAGTGTGGAGCCCAACCCAGAGCTTCCTCTAAAGAACCATGAGATCATGACCTGAGCCAAAATCAAGAGTTGGATGGCTTAACCAACTGAGCCACCCAGGTGCTCCAAAACTGATGTCTCTTAAATATTTGGTCCTAGAATCCATGACTGTCTCCTAGTATAATGAGTCTTCTCTGATATAAGAAATGTAAGTTTTGTCTGATGTTTTTCTTAGGAGTTCTTGAACATCTTCTTTATTACAGAACCACATATTTAAAAAATTACTTTAAACCACATCTTTAAAACATTCATTGTCTGTTTATTGATGCCATATAGACATAAACTTGTCCTTGAAACAGATTTTCAAAATAATATTTCTATTGGACTGTAATTCACATTCATAATGTTCATCTTTTTATGGGTACTATTCACTGGTTTTTAATACATTAACTGATTTATGCAACCATCACCACTATCTAATTTCGGAACATTTTTATCACTCCCCGCAGAAACTCTGTACCCATTAGCACTTACTGTCCAACCCCGCCTCCTCCCATCCCTCAAAATCACTGATTTACTTTCCGTGTTTACTGATTTGTCTACTCTCGATATTTCACGTAAATAAAATCATGGGGCCTTTAGTGACCAAATTCTTTCACTGAGCATGTTTCCGGTGTTCATCTGTGCTGTAGCATGGGTCAGTACTTCATTCCTTTTTTATGGCCAGATAATATTCCATTATATTGGTATACTACTTTTTGTTTATTCATCAGTTGGTGGACATTTGGGTAGTTTCCACTTTTTGGCTATTATGAATAATGCTGCTATTAACGTATGTGTGCACATTGTTATATGAATATATGTTTTTATCTCTTTTGGGTATATACCTATGAGTGGAATTGCTGAGTCATATGGCAACACTATGTTTAACACTTAAAGATCTGCCAAACTGTATGCCAGAGCAGCTTTCATCCTTTTATATTCCGCCAGCAGTGTGACCCTTGAATCTACATTGCCAACATGCCAAGCTCATTAGACATAGCAATAGTGGATACGTAGTGAAAATTACTGTCAAATTTAAGTTTCATGGGCTTGGAAGTTTAAAATCTTTTTCAGAACTGTGAACACTTAATATGTTCAAGGTAGACTATAAGAAATTTTTGTGGATATTGATTCTCATTGAATGAAAGTCAGCAAGTCACACATTCTTCTATTAACTTAGTAGGCTTATGGGTACCAAGTAAAGTCTTCCCCAAAGTCAATATAGTCTGCTTTCAGTTAGTGCAGTCTCTCAGTGATCTGCTCCACTGGGTGTGAGCTGTGGCCCTGGCTAGCACAGCATGGAGACTTGCCCAGGAGAGCACAGAGCTTGGGAAGCCCCTGCCTGGTGGGCGAGTGGATGATCCTGAAGATGAGAGTCATGTATTTGAATCACACTAGAGTACTATGGACTAGCAAAAGAAGATGACCTAACTAGAGACTCTCTTAAGGGGCATTGTGTCACTCATCTTAAAGTCTTTGCCAATTAATGGGAAGAAATCCAGAAACAATAGAGACTTATAAATGTGTACTCATATGGGTATAATAGTGAATGAGAAAGAGAAAGAGAAGGAGTAGGGGGTAGAGAGAGAGAGGCTTTACTCCTGGGCCAATAATTTCTTTAAGGTTTATGGGAACATAAACATTTTTATCTGTTTTTACTAGATAGTGGCTAAAGATTTGAGATAAGTAGAGCTTCAGGAGCTTCTATATTGGTATTATAATAGGCTTTAAAAATGTGAACTCATGTTTAAGAACAGCTGCTACCAAATATTTGTTTTGTGAAGGCATAGGACAACTTAGTTTTTCTCAGAATTATATTTTCTCATTTTACTTTAACTAGCAGCTGTTATTTGGGTGTCTAAACCTATGAAAATTGAGAAACTATGAACATGAGATCATTGAACAATTAGATTTTTGTATGCACCAACAAAATTTCTGAATCAGTCTGGTCAGTGGTCAGGAGATGAGAGAGAAAATAAATTATAAGCGCACATAGATACACACACACACACACACACACACACACACTGTCTAAGCAGAGAGAGAAAACATACTGACATATACATAATACACACCCAGTAATTGTAGTTGCTATATTATTAAGATGCTATCTTTTGGAATTATGACATATACCTATCATGTTAGACATATGCAGGAGGTAGCTGGCTGTATCTCTAGTGAGCTGAGTGTCTAATAACAGCACTGTTAGTCACAGATTTGATTTGCGGGGAGAGAAGGTTTTTGCACGGAACAAGCAGGATGTAAAAAATGTTCTTTCTGTGTGAAACAGTCATCTGGGCAGGCAGTTTCTTGGTCTTTTGATTCTCAATGTGCAAATCAGTTCTCACATAGGAGTTCCTACTGTCTGTGATTGATATTCTTTGGCTTATTTGTTTTTACGGACCATAGGTCCTGTGGGTATCTTTCTTCTAATACTTAAAATATGTTTCATATGCCTTCCTGTTCTTCAAGGGGGCAGTCAACTTGACCCTCTTCTGTGGCACTGGTTATGATTTCTCCATACAAGAAGTAATCTGTCTGATTTCTCCTAATTACCACTCTGTCTAGATAGTTGTAATTCTGTAAATCTAGACATCATGGATTTTTAAGATATACTACCATTTTTGTATGTCCAAGAAAAAAAAGACTCTGCCTATATATTTGACAATGCTTTCTCTTTCTTTAGAATTTTTGTCTTATGTCTACTGGAAGAGTTCTTTTAGAATTATTTAAATAAATATTTTTGTTTAACTCATATCACTCTCATAAGAAAAGTACAGATCAAAGAAATTGGTTAAGGAATTCTTTTTCATATTCAGAATCTGGTGGGTTTTTTTAAAAATTGCTTTTCAACTCAGTGCTGTTGATGTCAATATTTTTCTTTTTTTTTTTTTCAACATTTATTTATTTTTGGGACAGAGAGAGACAGAGCATGAACAGGGGAGGGGCAGAGAGAGAGGGAGACACAGAATCTGAAACAGGCTCCAGGCTCTGAGCCATCAGCCCAGAGCCTGACGCGGGGCTCGAACTCACGGACCGCGAGATCGTGACCTGGCTGAAGTCGGACGCTTAACCGACTGCGCCACCCAGGCGCCCCTATGTCAATATTTTTCTAAACGGTAGCATATTCTGGGTTATCAAGAGTATTTGTGATATAGCACTTTATAAAACAATGCTTCACTGTTGTTTCTTAAATTTTCTACCAGTGTGGTCCATTTTGCAGATTTTATGCTGGTTCTATATGATCTTCCCATAAGATGTTAACATAAGGTTTTCAGACAATGCTCAGGGCTCCTATTCCTTCCTCAAATGGCCTTTAAATAGTTTGTTGATCAAAATATTGATGGGTTAAAATTGTCAAGTCTGTCAGGAGGAAAGCGCCCCAGTTTGTAGGCAATCAATGACAACTAGATCACAGCTGCTACTAGGCTATCGGTAGTTGTGAGATGACATTGATTTTAACAAAGATTTTGATGTCGGAGGTTTTAAAATATTGTGAACCTTAAAATAAGAAGAAATACAACACTCCTGTCTTCTTTTGTATTTGTTGGAGTTCAACTAAAATTTACTTCTGTGAACCTTTTGTTGGCCCCTAAGACTTTGTTAGTAGCTATTTTCTCTGAAATCTCATAGCCCTCTATTTAATTGAAAGGACTAAATAATAATTATACATGAAAATAATCCATGCGCATGGTGACAAAAACCTACTGCAATAAAAAAAAAGTTCTAGTCCCCCTGCCCCTCTACCCTCACTGTGCCAGCGCTGACCTTGAGAACAACGAACTTTATCCATTTCTGGTTTTGGTTCTTAGACCTCTGACTACCTATGCTGGGCTAAATAATATTCTTTTAGGGACTTCTTTTCTTTTCATTTATCAACTTTAAACAGACACCATCATGGAAGAGAATTTAGCCTACTAATTTTGCCTTCTTTCTTTCTTCATTCCTACATATAATTATATTAATTTTCTGAGTGTTTTAATTGGTTACATGTGTAATTCCCTCCACTATTTCTGTTCTATTCACTACAGACATTTTCTGTTGACTCCCTACAGTATGAGGTTGGGATATTTCATATTTCATAAGCCTTCCCACTATCTCTCCTTATATAAATATGCCACCCAAGTTTTGGAACTGTATAGTGAGAATATTGTTAATATTTCATGTTTAGTATTGTAATTAATTAAATCTTTTGTTTTTGTGTATTGGCTGAGCCAAACAGTTGAAAAATTGATAAATAGCATTAATGTTATTATGACCTCGTAAATATTACTCACTACAGAATCAAGAAGCGTTCCAGGATTCATTTCATTTTAATATCACTGCTTAGCTACCCAAAGGCAAATATTCCTAGAATCAAGGTTGAAGCCATTCTTCCTTCTTTCAAATGGACTCTTTAATTCCAGCGCTTAGTCAAAATTATGCCATTTGGAGACACCTAGCTGGCTCAGTAGGTAGAGCATGCAACTCTTGACCTCATATTCGTGAGTTCAAGCCCCACATTGGGTGTAGAGCTTACTTTAAAAAGGAAAATTATGCCATATTTTATTTTGGTTCATATTTAGATCAGGACTTTTTGTAAGCCTTTTCCAATAAACTTTTTTCTTATTGGGACAAGGTAGGTGGGCCTACTTTATTATATCCTTAATTTTTCAGTTTTTTATTCATTCTCTTTATTTTTTTGGAATCCATTTCGTTCTTCTTTTTGAAGTCCATGAACTCATATTCTTATTTGGCCTAGTGGCTACAATTTTGAAATAGGACTTCCTTTTTTCCCCTTGTGCTATTCTGTGTTTCTGTTTTTTTTTTTTTAAACTTATTTATTTTTTGAGAGAGAGCAGGGGAGGGGCAGGGGGAGAGAGAGAGAGAAAGAAAAAACCCCAAGCAGGCTCCACACCGGTAGCGTGGAGCCTGATGTGGAGCTTGAACTCCCGAACTGTCAGATCATGACCCGAGCCAAAATCAAGAGCTGGATTCTTAACTGACAGAGCCACCCAGGGTCCTTGTTTTGTTTTGTTTTGTTTTTTAAATCAAATTTTGCTGCTTCAGAATCATATGATGTGTTGAGTTGTCTCAATTCCCGCCTTCCTTCTGGCTGTTTACTTTCGAGAGTCATCTGCTATCTGTACTGGTCATTGTCAAGTCTGTACTCATGATTTCCTGAATCTTTAGTCCCTGAATCCCTTTTTCTTGGTTACTTCTCATTTTGCTGGACTATGTTATAAAATTATTTCTGAGAAAGAGATTTATAGGATATAAATTTTCTAAGTCATTGTGTTATTGAAAATAGATTTGCTGTGCTCTGATACTTGCTTGACAGGCTGATAGCATTTTCCACTGTAAATCATTTTACATCAGGTGTTACTGGATTATCTTCTACTGTTCATTGTTTTGGTATGAAACATTTGCTTCCATTCTGTTTCTCATACCTTTAGAGGTTTTTTCTTTTCTGGAAACGTTTCCTATCTTATCTTCTTTGCTCTTGCAATTTCTTAGTGATATATTTAGCAATGGGTATTTTTCTATTCCTTCTCTTTGGACTTGGTGGACTTTTTTTTCCTCTTGCCCCGCGCCCACGGCCTTCAGTTTGAAGACTTGTGTCTCTTGTCAGCTCTGGAAAAGTTTTTCATGTTATTTCATTGATCATTTTCTCTTTATTCTCTTTTTCTAGAAATACTGCTGACTGGATATGGATCATTTGAACTTTTCTTTTTTTAAAACATTTTTTTCTCTTTATTTCTTTTGGGGGAAGAGTTAATTATGCAAATGTGTTTTCTAAGATTTCTATTGAAAAATGTTTTCACAGCTAAGCTCTTTCTTCCTCTGATGATTCCTTTGTCAGAACAATCTTTGAAATTGTGGATGCAAGGTCTTCTGAGATGTCCTTGAAGACACTCATGAACATTTGTTAAAGCTATTTTTTCTGTTCTGATTTATCTAGGTCCCTGTGGTAGGTTTTCTTTTTTCTTTCCTTCTTTTTACACAATTTTTCCATGATGCTGATGTCTTCCTGTCTCCATTCAGCATGGCTGTTAAGGAGAGAAGTAGGAGGAATGTGAATTCTGTGCATATGGGCAGTGTTTGTCAACTGTTAGGCTTTCTTTTAAGCACTTGATTGGGGAGCTACCTTTTGTGCCGAAGGCCTGTCCCCCTAAATGTCACAACATGTAAGTTTGTGTGTGTGGTGTGAAGTCTGTACTAAAAGCCCAAGTTATCCTCAAATAACTTATACGTTTTAGCTCTTTAACATATAGAAGTATACAGAACAAGTTTTTGTCCTTTGGCTATTTGTCATCTTTGAGTATTTTGTCTATGTTTGGGGAATTCCTCACTTTATAAATCCGTATTTTCCCAAATTTCCTGGCTGCCTACACACAGACTGTGAACTATTCTTTATCAATAAGAGGTGTTCATGCCAGATCTTAGATCAGAAGTGTGGGATATGGAGGAGCAGATGGCCTCAGAGGAACTCAGAGGTAGTAGGCATCGAGATTTCAGTCATAACGTGCAATGCCTTGGCGTGGTGGCAGAGCTGTCTTTTCTAGAGCAATTTACGTGGGATTTTGGGTGTGGTTCTTGGCTGAATGCTTTATTAGGTTTACTGGATCTCACTGAGGCTCAGTGAGGTACCCAATAGTCTTTAATAATTTTTTATTCTATTTAAACTACCCTGCTTGTTTATAAACCACTCCTCTGATAATTATAGGGAGTTAGATTTGGCTGCTGTGAATTGTTTATAAGGAGATAAAGAAGTCAGATATTACATTTACAAACCAAAGCCTTCTCTTCTTTCAGCCCCACGTCACCCTGCCCTTTACAATTCAGAACACCTCCAGAGTTTTCTAAATAAATTTGTTTCTTCATTGATGACAGCTCTTTCCCCAAATATCCTAGGTAGTCACTTCCATCATTCTACTTTTTCTTTGTCTTCCAGAAATGTGTTTAAATCTCTTTTTTGCTGCTGGTCCCCTCTCATTTTCTCTGTTCTAGTGGGTTGATAATGATTTACTTTCTGTAATTCTAAAGGCATCTCAGGAATAAGAAAGTCAGTTTATTCAGTTTATCGTCTTGAATCTGAAGTCCCATGGTACTTTATTCATATTGGTATTATAAAATTTGACATGTAAAAAGGTCATAAAACAATGTTACTTATTAAAGTATATGATGATTTCTTATTTATTTTTATATTTCTAGTACCCTGTGTGGTAACATATTTTACCAAATATTTAGTTAATATTTAAATGAGTTAATTTATATAGAGATTTTTAAATTACTTTGTAGGTAAGATGCCTATTCTGACTGAACTTTGTTGACTTTATGGCACTTAAGTCTGCGAATCATAGCTCATCCCTCTTCATTTTCAAGGAATTAATTTGCAACAAGATCACACAGTTAGAGTCATTAGAAATTAAAACACTTGAAATTAAGTTTTCAAAGTGACAAATGCTTATGCCAAGATGATGAAAGTTTTTTTTTTTTATTTTTTAATTTTAGAGGTGGAGAGAGAGAGAGAGCATGCGTGTGCATGCTGGGGATAGAGGGGCAGAGGAGGAGAGAGAAAATCCCAAGCAGGCTCCACACGCAGGAGTCCAACATGGGGCTCAATTCCATGACCCTGGGGTCATGACCTGAGCTGAAATTAAGAGTGGGATGCTTAACTGACTGAGCCACCCAGGCACTCCTATATTATGTTTTGATCTTCTAAGCTTGATTTTAAAAGTTGAGCAGGGGCACCTGGTGGCTCAGTTGGTTCAGTGACTCACTCTTGGTTTTGGCTCAGGTCATGATCCTAGGGTCGTAGGATCGGGCCCCACATCGAGCTCCATGCTAAGTGTGGAGCCTGCTTGGGATTCTATCTCTCTCTTCCCCTCTGTTCCTCTACCCCCATGCACATGCTCTCTTTCTCCCTCTAAAATAAGAACAAATAAATAAATAAAAATTAAAGAAAAATTTAAGTCTTTGACATCTACATAATGGGAAGGAATAACATGACCAATTTCTGTCCTAAGTGAAGAAATAAAAGTAAACAGAACTAAGATAACAAGGTTAGTAGAGCTAGACCAAGCTTATTTATTTTGACACTTGAAGAAATAGTGTTTTTCATTTATATTTAAACAAAATACTTAAATGTTGTTTTTTAAGTGAAAGATGGGTGCCTCTCTAGCAGAAAGTAAAAGCAAGAATTAGTGGCAGATGGAACTCATTGAGTTTACTCATCAAGACAACAGAATTGTCAGAATTGCTTTTCTTACTCATAAACTTTTCTACAAACTAGAGACTTGGTGAGATCATTAGAGCAAGTTGTAAATAATTTCTTTTTCTTCCCACTCATTCAAACATTAATTGAGACTATTCTGCTTTATATTTAAGTAGAATTTTATACATAAAAATACACAAAGAATTTTCCATGATAGTAATAGCTGAAGAGTTAGTGATATAATATGCTTACTCTGTTGTATTATGAGTCAGTTAAGTGTACAACTTTGGCTCAGGTCATGATCTTGTGCTTCATGAATTGTAGCTCTGCATCAGGCTTTTTGCTGACAGCTCAGAGCCTGGAGCCTGCTTCAGATTCTGTCTTCTTCTCTCTCTCTCTGTCCCTCCCCCACTCGCACTGTCTCTATTTCTCTCTCTCTCTCAAAAATAAACATTAAAAAATTATAGAAAAAGATGAAATTTGAATTACTGACTGCACATCCAGGTATTATGGAGGGATCATTTAGATCAGACTGTGGATGAATCTTTGTATACTTTATGGAGATTTCAAATAAAACACTTAAGTGTTTTAACTGTCAACATAGAATGACTACATTCCAGGGGGAATGTTAGGCAATATTATCTCAAACTCCTCACAATTCGGTGTCTATCAATGGCTCGATTCATAGGAGCTATACTTATGGAGGATTGATGGAGGAGTGTGAACTCTGTTCATTTAGCTACATCAGGACTTAATATGGGAGCTTTGAATAAATTTCAGAGAATTTGTTAACCCTCTGATATTATAGGCGTAATTTTGTATATATGTGTCTCTTCCTGGCAGTTGGTACCTTGCTCTCACCAACTTCTCAACAAGATGCATATTTAAAAATGGTTAAGAATCACCATTCTGAAATTTTCTCTGGAATTAAATCTGGTTCTCAAAGATGGGTTTTTATTAGAATGCCTCTTTAATTTTTTTTTAATTTGAGTATAGTTGACACATAAAATTACATTAGTTTTAGATGTACAACATAGTGATTCAATAAGTTTATACATTATGCTATGTTCACCACAGCATAGACAGACAGACAGACTGTAACTACCGTCTGTCACCATATAACATTATTACAATATCCTTGACTATATTCCTTATGCTATGACTTTTATTCCTGTGACATATTCATTCCATAACTGGAAGCCTATATCTCCCACTCTCCTTCACCCATTTTGCCCATCCCCCCAGCTCCCCCCTGGCAAACATCAGTTCTCTGTATTTAGAGGTCTTATTCTACTTTTGGTTTGTGTATTCATTTGTTTTGTTTTTTAGATTCCACATGAGTGAAATCATATGGTATTTGTCTCTCCCAGTTTAACTTACTACACTTAGCATCCATGTTGTAACAAATGCAGGATCTCATCCTTTTTTATGGTTGTATAATATTCGTGTGTGTGTGTGTGTGTGTGTGTGTGTGTGTGTGTGTATCACATCTTTGGTGTCCACAGAACACCTCTTTTAAAGATTGCTGTTATTTTCTTGGTATGATGCTACCAGCCTATTTTTAAGAATATATCAAGAAAGAGTCATATCGTGCATTCATTCACTCACTCATTCAGTGAGTGTATAGAGAGCCCCTACTATGTGAGAGGCAGGCTTCTATGTGAGAAGGATATAATGGTGAAAGGATAGTAAAAAAAAATCCCTTGGTCTAGTGGAGTTTATATTCCAGTGGGGAGAGTTAAACAATAAACAAGAAAAACAAGTCATATTCACATTAGACAGTGTGAAGTAATAATAAGAAGAAAATTCAGCAGATATGACATGCTGGGTTGAAATTGTAGATGGGCTAGTCAGGAAAGGCTCCTCTGAGAAGGTGACTTGAACAAAGAGAAGAGCAGTGGTTGATGAGGTCAGAGAGGCGACAGAGATCCAGGACCTTGTAGTTCTATGCAGGGCTCGGACTTTTACGCAGAGTGAAAAGGAGAGTACGACCGTGTTTGGGGTAAGACAGGCATGATCTGACCTATGTGTTAACAAGACCACTCTGGCTGCAGCATTGAGAATAGACTGAACTGGAGAGTAAGGGCAACAGCAGGGAGACCAGTTAGGAGGCCCTTCCGACTGTCCAGGGAAGAGATAATGGTGACTTAGAATAGGGTATTGGCAATGGAGGGGCTGAGAAATTATTGGATTTTGAGGTTCACATGAAACTCTGGTATTGTGAGAGTGTTCATGAGGATGTTACCTGTTTTGAAGTTACTCAGGCAAAATTTCTTTCTGTTCTTACTGTTAGGATTATTTGAACATTTCCCCTGAGCTGTTGGTTACGTTTTTTTTTTTTTTCAACGTTTATTTATTTTTGGGACAGAGAGAGACAGAGCATGAATGGGAGAGGGGCAGAGAGAGAGGGAGACACAGAATTGGAAACAGGCTCCAGGCTCTGAGCCATCAGCCCAGAGCCCGACGCGGGGCTCGAACTCACGGACCGCGAGATCGTGACCTGGCTGAAGTCGGACGCTTAACCGACTGCGCCACCCAGGCGCCCCTGTTGGTTACGTTTTATTTTGAGTACTCTGAATTTGTAATTGACCAATTTGACCATAAGAAAGCATAAGGGAAATCAGTAGCTTATCTTTAAATTTTTTTTAACTTTTTTTTAATTTTTGAGAGAGCACAAGCAGGGAAGGGGCAGAGAAAGAGAGAGAGAGAGAGAGAGAGAGAGAGAGAGAGAGACAGAGAGAGACAGAGAGAGAGAGACAGAATCAAGCAGGCTCCAGGCTGTGAGCTGTCAGCACAGGGCCTGATGTGGGGCTTGAACCCATGAGCAGTGAGATCATGACCTGAGCTGAAGTCCAAAACTTAACCAGCTGAGCCACCCAAGTGCCCCAATAGCTCATCTTTAAAAACCGAATTCAAATTAATGGCATTTTGTGTATTATACTTATTTTGGCCACCTTACCATTAGTTTTCCCTTTACTTGATTTTTTTTTTCTCACAGTTTAGAAACTTCTGTTCCTTTTTTCTGTATTATTTGTATTTTTGCAAATCTCCTTATTATTCATTTCTGGTACAGTGTCGGTCATTTAAATATTTGTCTCATTGGGTCTGTGTAAGGTACCACCTTTCACACTCTCTTCAAGGTTTCATCTATGCCTTTTTCATATCTGTGATTATTTCTCTGTTAAGTAAGAGTGAAACCTGACTACCAGAATTCAAACCATCAGAATAGTTTGTGTTTTGCATGGAACATTAAAGAAAATAATGCTTGTCTTATATAAGCAAAAAAACCCTGGTCTGTTTGGTCACTTGAGTCAGCAGATCAGTTGAGTTAAAAGTGAGTCAAATCTGTTGTTGGACTGAATTACTTGTCACCAGTCAGTTCATTCAAAACACTTAGTTAAATGATATGTTGTATCTATGACACATCCTGATTATGAAACTTGCTCTTGGGTTTATTTTATGAGAAAATGTTGTACCAGAAACAGGTAGCAAAAAAAAAAAAAAAAAATCATATGATTAGATAATGAGGATTCCAAACACTAAACTGATTTTTAGAAATCCTGAAGACACACTGTGATGTCAGTATATAAAGAACCAAACTTCTGATGAAAAAGCAAGAGGCTGAAAAACAAATTGACCAGACTACAAAATGTTTATACTCATCCATTTTCCTCCTGAGAGTTATTAAGTTGTGAACTAAACAAGTACGTTTTTCTGTTTACTCATCACATGGTACCAATTGTCAGTAATGACTTATGAGACATGTTTCTTACTTGATATTTGAAAATATCTTTGTGTAAAGCTGTGATTTCTATATTAAAATAAAATCTCTCAGAATCATGAGCATCTCTGAAAGGGATTGTTGAGCTCATCCATCAGGAGGATTTGTAGATGAGGAACCTGAGGTCTAGAGTGTTGAAGTGCCAAGTCCTACAGCTGGTCAAAGACTCTAGATTGACATTCAAGACTCCTGACACCTAATTCAGAACTTTTTAACTCAGATTAACTTTTGTGTAGTGAACTGAATCCCCAGTTTGAGATAACAAAAAACCCTGGAACAACAAAAGCCTTTATGGTTTCATTACAAATTGAATCCCAATATATTAAAATTATGCTACCATTCATGATATACTGGTAAGAATAATCTCATTCATGATGTATTTAAAAATGAGGAGACTTCATGGGAAAGCTTATCTCTTGAAGTCACCCTATCATTTGGATATATTAAGCCGTCAGCCTTTCCTTGAATTACTCTAATAACTCTCCAATGTGAATATTGCTTTATCTGCAAATAAATGGTGGGAGTTTCCAAAAACATACTGGAAAATTTCCTCCTCTTTTTTTGGAAACAAATGTACAGTGATTACCTATGCTATAACTGTTTGACTTTGTAGTATCATAGTAAAGATAAAGGCTTTAGAAAATAAGAGAAATTTAAGAACTGAGCTATAAAAAAAAAGACTGTGCTATTAATGGGAGTACATATTTAATTAACATTATGAACACTTTTGTTCAGTTAAAAATATAGTCTTATCCTTTGATGCCTGTCCTCGTTTGTCATGGCATAAAGGAACATTGAAAAATGTTTGATTATGCTGTATGTGAATAGGTAGCTTATATTTTAATTGTGTAAAATAGGTACACAGGAGTAAACCTTTAATGTGTAGCTATACTTTAATGCGAGACACTTCTCTGATATTGATGCAGAGTATTATAGAGGATTAAATTTAGACTTGTTCATAATCCTTTTCCTTTTATATTTTCCCAGACAGCTTATATAGATGTCAGGTGTTTTTGTGCATGTGTGTATGTATGTATTTGTTTTCGATGTGCTGTTTTTCAGGTCTACTCTCTGAAGTAAGATGATTTGTCAAAAATTCTGTGTGGCTTTGTTACATTGGGGTAAGTTATCTGCTTTTTAAATGTCCGTATATAAGAGATTTTGCTGTTGGAGATGTTGTTTCTTTTTGGCTAGCAGAATTTCCTGTCCACAGTTCGGAATTCTCATGCTTATGATTAAAAATACAAACCAAACAAAAGCATAAGTGTGAAAATAAAAACACTTCCCAATTTCCTGGGAATAACCTGATGTGTAGCTTTCCAGAACCATAACACATACAAACACACACAATCCATATCTATGGTTACAAAAATAGAATTGGTCTATACATATTGTTTTTTGGTTTTTTCTACTTAATAGTTTTTCAATTTATTATGATAACATTTTTTTTACTGAGTATTTACTGATATGCTTATTCATTTAATGGTTGCACAACAATGATCTGTATAAATATACTTTAAATTATTAATTTATTTCACCAATTCCCCATTGATAGACATTTCTCTTACTGTAGCAAATAATGCTGCATTGAAATCCATATATCTGTATCTATATCTTTGTATATTTGGAAGAATATTCCTGCTGATTAGTTGTTAAGGAGGAATTCTCTATTACATAGTATGCACATTTTAAAATTTGATGAATACTGTGAAATCTCCACAAAGCTTTGTAGCATTTGTGGTACCACCACAGATATATGAACGCCAGCCCATTGCATTTCTGTCAAAGATGTATACTATCATTCTTTTGTCTTTTTGCTCTGTCATATAAGCAAAACATAGCATCCCATTTCAGTTTTATTTATTTGGCTGTTTGCGAGGTTGAGCACTGTTTATGGACCATTTATATTTCTTATGTGATTTTCTAAATCATACACTTTGGCCATTTTGTGGTTGGATTCTTAGTGATTTTTAGGATTTTCTAAAATGTAATTGATATTTAGTACTGTATTAGGGTTTTCCAGAGAAACAGAACCGGTAGGATTTATATATAGAGAGAAAGAGATTTATTATAAGGATTGACTCACAAGATTGTGGAGGTTGAGAAGTCCCGTGACCTGTAGTTGCCAGGCTGGAAACCCAGGAGAACTGATGATACAAGTTCCAGTCTGGACACTGGAAGGCTTCAGATGCAAGAAGAGCTGATGTTTCAGTTTGGGTCCAAAGGAAGGAAAAGACTGATGTCAGTCAGGCAGTAGGGGTTCCCTTTAACTCAGCCTTTTTGCTCTATTCAGGTCTCCAATCGATCATGAGGCCTGTCTACCTTACGGAGGGCAATCTGCTTTACTCATTTTACTGATTCAGTTGTTAAGTTCATCCAGACATCCTCACAGATACACCCAGAATAATGTTTGACCAAATGACTGAGCACCCCATGAACATAGACAAGTTGACACATAACCTTAATCATCACAAGCCTGTAACTATTTAATATTATGCAAATTTTTCTTCCTGCCCATTGTTTGCTTTTTAACTTTGTTTTTTTTTTATGGTACAGAAATTTATGTATGCATACTAACACCCTTATGCATGTGTAGAAACAAGATACAGTGACACTTAAATGTTTTAATTTTAATTTAGTAAATGTAGTATTATTAAATTATAAATGTATATATATCAGATTATAGTCAAAACTCTAGTTCTCTATCAAGGAGCTGTTTAACTTGGTGATAATATTTAAAATATATGACTATGACAAAATAATGGATTTATTCTCAAATGGAAGGGACATGCCATTTTAAATGTTATTTCACATTAGGACTCCAGTAGACAATGACAAGTATAATGTTATAAAGGGATATTACCAAGGGATGGTGTATATCTTTATATCTGTATATCTTTCCATCCTGAATACCACCAGAAGAATGCTTTCAGAGTTTAAATGTATACTAGTCTCCCTCCTATCCATTGCAGGAATATCCTCAAGAGAAAGCTTATAGATTTTTTTAAATGTCTTGATTTTAACTAATAGCATGCTTCTGTTTGAAATTAGTCACTCATATTGCCAATTTTGAGCATACTATTCTCACTTGTTTCTGACCGCACTCTAGAGATATTCTGACTTAAAAAAACCTCAAATCATCTAATTTAGGTTATGTTCCATTTTTAAAATTAAAGTGAGGCTATTTAAAAAAAAAAAAAAAACATTTTATCTGGGAACCATATTGGGAGCTCCTCAAGCTGTCCAGCTATGTGTCAGTGAGTTCTGAGCCTCTCCTTGGCTAATCCAAACTGAAGGCGCTCTTAGGAGCTTCTCTACTAGTTTTCCTTGTTGTGCATACTGTTCTTTCTCATTGTTGCCATCTGTATATTTACAGCAAATACCCAGGATAACCCCACTGTTGACAGATTTCAAAACAAAACAAAACAAAAAACAAAACAACTATGCCACAAGGGACTATCTAAAAGTAGCAACATACTCATTCTCTCTTATATTCTGTAGCTTTTATTAGACTCCATTCAACGTGTTTCACATTGGCTTTCCAAAAGATTTGTTGTTTGATGAAGTCTTATGAATCAGAAGAGTTCTTGGGATGTTGTTACCATGATAACATATGCCTCCAGAAATAAATTCTGGTTTCTGTTGTTTAGGGTTCATCTGGAGGGAAAGAAATATTATTTGCAAAACAAACATGCAAAAATAGAATCATCTTTTAATTAAGCTGATTCAATAGTCATTATGTCTATGACATTCATTATTACATTTTAAATTTCAAAGACTTCTTTGAGGATTTTAGGCTCATTTCAGTTCAGCCAACTGAATCTTCCATATGCAGCTAGAAAATAATGCTTTTAATTAATACCAACAAATATTGATGGTTTTGTAAAACCAAAGAAATAATCTATTTTATTTTTTATTGACATGTTCTGATTTCAGAAACATATATTAGAAAGATTGAAGTCCAAAGGAACACAATTGTAATGAGGGGTCACTTTTGATAATGTATGATACCTAATTGTTGTCAGTGTGGGCAAAATAATATTAGTCATGTTAGTCATATTTGGCTTAATTTAGGCATCTGATATATTCTTATTTTATCTTATGTTTTTGCATCTGATACATTTAAAATTTTTTTATTTTGAGAGAGAGAGAGAGAGAGAGAGAGAGAGAGAGAATGAGTGTACAAGTGTGGAGGAGGAGCAGAGGAAGAGAGAGACAGAGAGAGAGAGAGAGAGAATGAGAATCTTGACCAGTGGGGCTGGATCTCATGAGATTGTGACCTGAGCTGAAATCAAGAGTTGGATGCTTAACTGAGGAGCCACCCAGGTGCCCCTGCATCTGATACATTTTTATGTTAATTTATTTTAATGGAAAAGTTTAGAAACCAAACTTTAACAGTTGTTACCTACATATTGCTTAAATATTTTTACATGTTTTACTTTTATAGTTTGAAACCATTTTTGTGAATTCGTTTTTTAAAAATTGCTATTTTCTTATATTTTTACATTTACCCTAATTCTTCAAAATTCTCATTCCATGCAAATCTATGCTAAATTCTCAGAATTCTCATTCTGCATTAGTTTGTATATGAGGCAACACAGCTGTTGGATTATTTGAGTAGCTTGTAAAAGAAAGAATTATTGAGAATTTATTATTATATTTTCAGACAATTCCTAAAAAATAAGTACCACTTTTGAGAGTTTTTGAGTATGGGATTATATGATTATTCTTAATTTTTTTTATGTCTAAAAAGGTGAGAATTGTCTTTAATCAGCAATGGAATTTTCTTGTCTTTGTACATTGATTCTTGGAGAGTACATTAAGGACATGCCTTCAATGATGTCATATATTTGAGGATCATGGGCAGAAGAGATCATCCAGCTGTCCTGATGTTGAAAGCAAACTCTTTGAAAAGCACTCATAGTGCTAACATTTTGGTATTATTCTCTTTAAGAAATATTAAAATAGGGGTGCCTAGGTGGTCCAGTCCATTAAACGTCTGATTTCAGCTCAGGTCATGATCTTGTGATTCGCGAGTTCAAGCCCCGCGTCGGGCTCTGTGCTGACAGCTCAGAGCCTGGAGCTTGCTTCAGATTCTGTGTCTCCCTCTCTCTGTCCCTCCCCCATTCATGCTCTCTGTCTCTCTCAAAAATGGATGAATACACATTAAAAAAAAATAAAAAATATTAAAACAACTTTAATACTTGCTTATATAATTGCATATTCAGCTATTTCTCTCTTATACTGGAAGTTCATTAGAATATTTTTTTAGAAAAGGTAATTGAAATATTAAGCTATAGTTTTTTCATTAAAATATAAATATAGAATGCTAGATTCATGAGGAAAATGAAGCATGAATTTCCAAAAAGAGGTGCTAAGAGTGAAGTTATCTCTATGAACTAATGTATAATACATTGTGTAATGGAAACCCAGAGCTGTGCATTAAGCATGGATTGGGCACTAAGACAGTTAAATACTACTGAGCACTACATGGTTTAATCTTAGATACTTCCTATTTATGTCTTAGTCAAAGTGATTAATTATTTTTCTATGTGTCTTTTTTAATACCCTGACAGAATTTATTTATTTGATAACTTCATTTAACTTGGCATACCCAATTACTCCCTGGAGATTTAAGCTGTCGTGCATGCCACCAAATACAACCTATGACTTTCTCTTGCCTACTGGAATGTCAAAGAACACTTCAAATGTGAATGAACATTATGAGGCAGTTGTTGAAGCTAAATTTAATTCAAGTAGTACCTACTTTTCTAATTTATCTTCCAAAAAAACTTTTCACTGTTGCCTTTGGAGCGAGGAAGATAAAAACTGTTCTGTACATGCAGATGACGTGGAAGGGAAGGCATTTGTTGCAACAGTGAATTCTTTAGTTTTCCAACAAATAGGTAAGTATTTTAATGTTGTGAGCATTAGATGTTATTTTAACTGTTTTAAACAAAATGTTTTCGTTTTCTGAAACTTGTGTAAAATAGATGTCTTATGGATGGGATTCTTAACACATATCATCATTTTATATTAGTAATAAAATTATGATTCGTTATGTGACCAAATTAATGAGCCCCAAATTATTTGATATGTTATAAAAATAAAAGAAAAATGTAATGAGGGAACTCTTACCTATACCCTGTAAGTCAGTTTTTTGTAATCTTCTAAGTTTGCCTTATTTTATTATTATTATTTTTTATTTTAGAGAGAGAGCATGTGTAGAGGAAAGGGGTAGAGAGAGAAAGAGGGAGAGAGAATCTTAAGCAGGCTCCATACTCAGCCCAGGGTCCAATGTGGGTGCAATCCCATGACCCTGGGATCATGACCTAAGCCAAAACCAAGAGTTGGATTCTCAACTGACCAAGCCACCCAGGCACCACTAAATTTGCTTTAAAATAGAAAAATCACCCCTTATGTTGTTAAATATATTAAATATTCAAAACATTCAACTGTTGAATTAGTTAAAAAATTTTTTAAGATTAAAAAAAGTTTTTAAAGTAATCTCTACACCCACCATGGGGCTTGAACTCACAACCCCGAGACCAAGTGTTGCATGCGCTACAGACTTAGCTAGCCAGGCACATCAGAAGTAGTTAAATTTTAAAGCATTTATGAATAATATTTGTTCAAGCAAAGAATCTCTCTGCAGCCTATCCATGTTTTTTTTTATTTTTTTAAATTTTTTTTTAACATTTATTTATTTCTTGAGACAGAGAGAGACAGAGCATGAGTGGGGGAGGGTCAGAGAGAGGGAGACACAGAATCTGAAACAGGCTCCAGGCTCTGAGCTGTCAGCACAGAGCCCGACGCAGGGCTCGAACTCACGGACCGCGAGATCATGACCTGAGCTGAAGTCGGCAGCTTAACCGACTGAGCCACCCAGGTGCCCCAGCCAATCCATGTTTTAAATCAAGGGGGTTTTGTTGTTGAAGTATAATGCACACTGAATGTAGTTAGCATAATTAATAATTCTACATCTGGAAATCTAAACAACAAAATTATTTCCAAGCCTTCTGGAAAAGCTAACAGAACAGCATCCATTGACTCAGTAATACAAAGAGACCTACAGTATGAAAGTAAAGGCAAGCATAAATATAGCACTTCTGTTAAAGGTTAATCAGAATTTCTCAACCTCAACCTTATTAACATTTTGGGCCTGACAATTCTTGGGTATGGGGGGGTGTGTTCTGTGCATTGTAGTATGTTTAGCAACATCCCTGGCTTCTACCTAGATACAAGTAGCTCCTTCCCCAGTTGTGACAATCAAAACATGTCTCCAAACATTGCCACATGTCCCTGAGGGCCAAATTGCCACTGGTTGAGCATCACTGATTAGATGGAAGAAACACTCTGGTTTATTGAAATCAGCTTAAGAACAAAGTATAAATATGCAATAAAATCAGAGTTTTAAAACAAGTTAGTAGTAATAATTCCCAGTGTCTCCAATGGAGTCCATAACCATTGATTAATAAAATTCACTTAATTTTTTATTAATATCAAACATTTTTTTAATGTTCATTTATTTTTGAGGGAGAGAGAGACAGAATGCGAGTGGGGGAGGGGAAGGGAGGGGGAGACACAGAATCCGAAGCAGGCTCCAGACCTGAGCTGTCAGCATAGAGCCCAATGCAGGGCTCAAACCCACAAGCCGTGAGATCATGACCTGAGCCAACGTCAGATGCTTAATTGGCCGAACCAGCCAGGCGCCACATAACATTCACTTAATTTTAATTGAAGCATTTTTTTTTAATTTGTAGGGGAAATTAACTAGCCATTCCAGCAATTCAATGGATATACCAAGAATGAACTTATTAAGGCAGGGTCTTTGTGATGAGCTTTGAAGTGGTCAAAAAAATGTTAGTACTTCACTTTTGAAGAGAAATGATTATGATGTTATAGATTTTTTTTTAAGTTTTATTTATTTTTGAGAGAGAGAGAGAGGGAGCACGTGCAGGTGTGTGTTGAAGCAAGGGAGGGAGGGGTAGAGAGAGAGAGGGAGGGAGAGAGAATCCCAAGTAGGCTTCTCGCTGTCAACAAGGACCTCTAGCCCACAAGCCGTGAGACTGTGACCTGAGCCAAACAGATTGAGCCACCCAGGTGTCCCTATGATGCCGTAGATTTCAGTTTTACACATAAATAAAGCTTGCATAACTAGTCACTTCTCACTTTAAATTTTTGTAACTGAAATCGGTAGGTTAAGTGGTGGTTACCGAGGATTTCAGCTGATTATTCTGCCACGCATGCTGTTTACTTCATAATGGTTCAACACTGTTGTAAAATCCCTACCAGCTAGAAATCCTTCAAGTTTGGGGAATACGTTAGTGTTGTCTTAAGTGAGCCATTATTTATGATTGTTGCTATTCTTGCTTTTTAAATTACAACCCGCCAATAATTTATTGCCAGGTGAGTTTTTCAGTGCACAGTGAAAGTATGCCTGCATCAGTTATATCTGGGGCCTGTAATTTACAATAACAAGAATTTAAGACATGAATCACTGTTCACATGTGAATCACTTTGCTTTTATTGCTAAAGCAGACACATAAATACTGCTCCACATGTGCTCATATCTTGATATTGAATATTTTCTTTTCTCTTAGAAAGCAAGCATGAACGGAACTAGGTGACTTTTGAGGACTTTTGTCCTACTTAAGTAGTTCAAGATTAAAAAAATAAGAAGAGTTTGAGAAGCAGTAATTGAATTTAAGTCTCTTACTTTACCAGAAAGGAAACTGCAGGCCTAAGGGACTAGATCACTTGGGCAGATACATACCACTGGTTAGAGCCAGTTCTTTTTCTCTCAGAATAGGCAGTGGAAGTTGTATCAGAACACTGGTAAATTTAATTTAGTTCTTCTCTTTCACTGAGTTGTTCAGAATGTTTTTCAGATTTAATGTAGTTTATTTTTAATTCAGGTGCAAACTGGAACATACAGTGCTGGACGAAAGAGGACTTGGAATTATTCATCTGCTATATGGAGTCACTATTTAAGAATCCTTTCAAGGCTTATGACCTTAAGGTCCATCTTTTATATGTTCTGTAAGTACCAAATAAATTAATTTGGAAATTTCTAGGACATAATTTCTTTTAAATGCAAGAGCTTCCATACACAGAAGTGGATTATGAAAACTCTCCTATCCCTACATTTCCTTTTGTATCTACGGGAATATATTCTGAAAGAAGTATGAACTCAATTCAGGGGTCTTAGATATTTGAGTGGAGGGGAAAAACTTGTTACACGTTTCTTTTTCAGGTAGATTTTTTCCTTCATATTTGATCATTTTAATTCACTTAAAAATAGAAGTGTTCAATATTTATTTGTGCTAGCTAGAGAGCCAAGATGGTGGTTTGAGATAGCCATACACTTAGAATTCTAGCTAACACATCATTCAAGTGTTCTAATAATTCCAGTGATAATACATATCATTCCTCTGTAAATTTTAGCTCTTTAAATTTTTTTTTCTAATTTGTCCTTTTGTGGGATGCTCAAGGAGAAAGAGACTCATTTCCTTCAGTTCTGCAGTTATTGGGATCATACCACTGAGGGGCGACATGCTAGAAACTGTCCATATAAACATGAGTCAAATAGAATAGTAGTTACCAGGGACTAGGGGTAGGGGCAATGGGAGGTCCTCTTTGAATAAGTATAGAGTTTCAGTTGAGGAAGATGAGAAAAGTTCTGGAATTGGATTTATATTACCCAACAGTGTAAATGTACTGCTGTCACTGAACTGTATACTCAAAATGATAAATTCTATGTATATTTTACCCCAATAAAAATAATTTGTAAAGAAAGAAACTTAAAGATGCTGAGAAAAAAAGATAGTAATGATTTCTGCCTTTGAGGCATGACAGGCTGGTGGTTGGGGCAGATAGGTATAGGGCTTCAGTTTTAGTGGTTACTCTTGTCTGTTTGGGAGGCACATGAAGCCATGGGAACACAAGATTGTTGTGGAAGCCTTAGGTGGGGATAACTTGTGCAGCTGAATTCTAATTCTAGATGACTGTAGAAGGCCCTGCTAGCCTTTGCTTCTTTGTGCAATTCACATTAAGGCGAGGATCCTGAAGGGGACTATCTGATTGGTGAAAAGGTGCCCTAGCTGCCAGTGTTTCAGCGGCACAAAATTCTGGGCAGCCAGGAAACCTAGAAAAATGTGCAAAATAGAAATGACTGAGCTATAAACCTCTAGAGTCCCCCAAAGTAGTGGAGGTTGTAAAGTTTGAAGGATAGAGGAATAATGGGTAATGCACAGCCAAGGGTGGGCGTTTAAAGGACTGGAGAGAGTGAGCTTGCTTCTAGATAATGACCCAGCAGGGAGGGAAAGTTTGAAGATATAGTAGAAGGGGGACTATTGAAGATCTATAACAGAGTGTGAATATTTAAATAAACAAGTTCCAGGAAAAAAGCACAGGTGAAAGGTTGGTCTTAAAATGAAGGAAGCTCACCTCAACCTTGAGTACTGAGGAAAGAAAGGAAGCACTGTGGTAGATAAAGATATATTTGAAGTTTGGAACAGAAAGTTTCCTGTTTTATTGAGCAAAATAGGTTTTAGCTCACAGAAAAGAATTACTTTGCAATGTAGCACATTCCTACGATGACCTAAATATTTTGGATGGTGATCAAAAACTCACTGGGTGCCCATTCAAGAGAATTTCAGATATTGTCAGCAAGCTAGGGCAGCATGCTTGGTTTAAGAGCTCTGTGACCATGTGCAAGTATTTACATTTTGTTATTATCAAAATCTTACTATTATGTATAGACTATAGTTAAGTCTTGAGGTCTGCATTTTTAGAAAAAACTATACATGAATATATTGGAACATTACAAAATTGCATAGTAACTTAGTTACAGTTGAGAATTTTCACTTCACTTCAGTCAGCCAGGTAACCATTGGTCTATTCATTACATGATGGTTTTTCTGGGTCAGACTCAGAAAATGAGAAAATTATGATAAATTAACTAGATTTTTCAACTTACTCACATGATGAATTTAGCAGATTCTTTTGACCTGCTTTTGTTTTGAACTCAATTTTCTAAAAATATCAGTACAGGAAAACTTGTCATAATTGCATGCAGTTGGAGGAACATTGTGGGTTTTTTTCTTACTCCTTTTTGCCATATTAATTGTTTTCTCCTTTGTATGATTGGGTTAATATATCCACTTTACCAATTGTCAATGCTGTTTCTGCCTTAAATTCTGTGTTGTCTGCATCTCTGGGCACTGTATCTCTAAATAATTTAAATAAGACTCCTCAAATCATGAGGAAGAGATGGTCAGTTTAATGAATAAGACTTCCATGGAAGAGAAAACCCATAAAGGTGGTTACTGTAAGAAGAGTTTTTAATCAAAATGCCCTTCTGCAGACATTAGAGTTCATGAGAGAAATCTTTCAAATGCTTCCATGTGTAAATAAGAATGGTTTTTAAAAGGAACCAAAACCTAACATTTATAAGGGATTTAAAGCTCTATAAATATGTCCCTTAAGGGAAAGCATTGTTTGAGCTCAGATATTAATGTTTGTCAAAGAATCCAAAGGAGAGATACCATAGAAATAGGCTACTTCTTTAGACGCTTTACCTTTGACCTGGGAGAAAAATCCTACTGTGTGCACCAGCCACTGAGTTCAGTGTGAGGAACCATGTTGAACAACTCAGACACAGCCCTCACCCTTCTGGAGCTAACAGTAAAGACAGAGAACATAATAATTTGAAAGTGCTGTGATGTAATAAACATAGGGACTTGTGAAAACATATACAGGTACTAGAAGTTATCTGCCTGAGTTACAAGGGGGCAGAGAATGAACCAGGTAGAATGAAGAGCATTTGCAAAGCCCCACAGTCACATCTGGACATTGTGGACAAGAAAAGTTAAGTGTGGTTGGGTTGTAAAGCTGGGGGATGGTGAGAAATTGAAGTGGAAGAATAAGTAAGGGTCATCCAAGGTGTTTAGACTTTTGTAACTGCTAATACCTAGTTTACCTTGTCTCTTTACTGTTACCCTGTCACCATTCTTGGTGATTTCCACTTCTATATGGATGATCATCAATTTCTTAAAGGCTTTTCTTTCACTATTCTTGTTTTTTCACCTGACCTGGTTCACCCATTCTCGTGGACCTACTCTAGACCTTGTCATTACTGGTAAGCATGCTCTGTCTATAAGTTCAGTTTCAAGGATCCCACTCTTTGACCATCCCCCCTCCTCCTCACCTTAGGCTTATTCCCTCTATTACCTCAACTTCAGGAATAATTAATTCTCCATGTTTCTTGGCTCTTCCTCTGAGGTTGTTTTTCATGAAAGGCTGCATATCTCTGCAGCCAGGGAGTTTTCTCATATGCTTCCTGTCAGCACAAGTTTGGACGTCCAATGGCTCCATTTCATTTTGTATCCTTTCAGTCTAAGCTAGCAGTGTGTCTGCTACTGTGTTCTCTCACAAGACCATACAGCCTTCTGTGGCTCCCACTGGGGTTCACCCCATTAGACAAAAGCCCACAGATCTCTAAGCCCTGGTCTTTGCTTAGAAGCCATTTCCTAGTGTTAACATCTTTACCCTCTGGAGAGGCCAGGCATCTCATAGCTCTCAAGTCTTGGTTTCTTTTGTTTAACCACCCTTTACTCAATGTGTACCTCTCCTCTTGTGGCAAGAGGAAACCAAGAGGCACCTTCAACACCTGTTTGGAAATTTCCTGCAGCAGATCACCCAGTTCAGTAGGTAGACTGTGCTTCCCATGTAACTGTGGATGTGTGACTTAGCTGTCTGCCTTTACATTACATTCTCTTTCCTCCAGTTTCCAGTCTGTGTTACTCACTTCCTCTTGTGCCCTCACTGGAACTGTCACCAAACTCCACATTTCCACTCACAGTCTATTCAAGACAATTTAGGCTTTCTTTATCACACATCTTCAAATTTTTCTATTTGTCCATCACCTGGTTGTAAAGCCACTCCCACATTTTTAAAAAAGTTTGTTATGTATTCTGAGAGAGAGAGAGAGAGAGAGAGAGAGAGAGAGAGAGAGAAGCATGAGTGGGGTGGGACAGAGAGAGAGGGGGAGAGAGAATCCCAAGCAAGTTCTGCCCTGTCAGTGCAGAGCCCAACATAGGACTTGAACTCATGAACTATGAGATCATGACCTGAGTGAAAATCAAGAGTTAGATGCTCAGCCTATTGAACCATCCCAGCACCCCTCATGGATTCTCATTTTATTTTATAAGCTATAATCAGTTATTTTCATTTTTTATATTATTGGTCAAATTGCCCCATATTTGACCACTGGGAACTTATTGAAGCTGGCAGCTGGCTCCTGTGTCATTTTGATCTGTCCCACCTTTTTTTTTTTTTTTTTTTTTTTTTTTTTGAGGACTTCCTTACTCTTTAGTGCTACAGGATGTTTCAGGTTGATTTTATACTTTCCTTGCCGTAATACTGGAGTCAGCCATTTCTCCAAGGAGCCCTGCTTCCTTTTTATTAGAGAATGGTATTTACAAAGCAGTATCTGGGAGCTAGATGCTCATTGTTACTTGAGTGGCATTGTTGAAACATCTGGGCCTTCTCAGATACGTGTATGTATGCACTAGATACATGTATGTATGTACACAATATATGCAAGGTTTATATATAATATACACAAATCTATATTTCTGTATCTGTATATAGATATATTAAGAGTAGGTATTCATACTAACATTTCCCATTTTATTACTTTTTAAAGCTTGTTTATTTATTTATTTAGAGAGTGGGAGTGTATCAGCAGGGGAGGGGGAGAGAGAGAGGGAGAGAGAGAGAATCTGAAGCAGACTTTTCACCTTCAGCATAGAGCCAGATGTGGGGCTTGAACTCATGAACCTTGAGATCATGACCTGAGCCCAAACTAAGAGTTGGATGCTTAACTGACTGAGCCATCCAGGTGCCCCTAATATCTCCCATTTTAGCCCCAAACCATAGGATACATTCTAGTCTTCCCTTTTCCTTTTTTCCTTTCTTCACTCCTTCTCTTCCCTTCCCTCTCCCTTCCTTGTCCTTCTTTCTTCTCTTTCTTCCACCAGTAAGAAACCTGGCTTCCATTTCCCACGATATATAACCCATTTGCTCAGTCGTAGAATACATGTAAAGTAGTTTTGGAATTGGTAACCTATACCACTGTGAAAAACAAGCATGCTAGCTAGAGTTGCTAGTATTTGTTTACACTCATTTTGCCTGTGCTAAGGCTAAGGGTTACAAGGTCAAAATACTGTGTTCCAAAGTTAATTAGGATATCCCTCCCCCTCTACCCACATGGTTGTATTGTTAATTCGATATACATTAAGGTTCATTTGTTTTTGTTTTCAGTCTTTCTTTTTCTTTTTTCTTCCTCTCTTTTATCCTTGTTGATTTTCCATTTGTTTGGCACTATCTTACATTTGAAGAATACTTCATGTTTTACAAAATGCTTCTTAAACTTGTCTCCTTGATGAGATTTATCTAGGCCATTACTTCTCACTTGGAGCTGATTCACAAGATATAAAGTGGAACCAGTTATTTGCATTTCAATCAAGTTCCAGGTGATACTGATGCTACTGGTTTGGGACTAAACTTTGAGAACCACTCATCTAAGACTTCTTGAAAACAGATTCTTTAGCACCAGACCTACTGACTTCTTCACGGAGGGTCTAGGAATCTAGTTTTTTTTTTTTTTTTAATTTTTTTTTTCAACGTTTATTTATTTTTGGGACAGAGAGAGACAGAGCATGAACAGGGGAGGGGCAGAGAGAGAGGAAGACACAGAATCGGAAACAGGCTCCAGGCTCTGAGCCATCAGCCCAGAGCCTGACGCGGGGCTCGAACTCCCGGACCGCGAGATCGTGACCTGGCTGAAGTCGGACGCTTAACCCACTGCGCCACCCAGGCGCCCCTAGGAATCTAGTTTTAACAAGTCTCCAGGTGATTATGATGACGAGACCAGTCTGGAACACTAACCTGGTCTTTGAAATTTTGGGGATTGGCAAAGTAGATTTTTTCGGTAACATTTGTATAGATTTGGTAAAATTTGTATAAATTTAAAGTGACCTGTTCAAATGATATATAAAAGTAATACTGTTTTAAACAATTCCTATGTATTGGTTTGTCTACTGTAGTTTGCTCTCAGTTTATGTCACAGTCAGGAACTTGGATGGCACCATTTGATGCTATTTCTGTAGTAACTTAGTGTAGATCATTGCTTAGAGAAGTTTTAATATATTCATGCAAAAGTAATTCTGGGAATGAATAATTTGACAGAAGGTCAGAGGACAGAATGTGTTCTCTATAAACCACTGTGGCTACCAGAAATGAAATTTCAGTAATAAATATTTGTATATCTAACTTCTGAGTAGAAAAATTGCCCAAGTGATGAAATTTGCAAAGTAGCCAAATGTAAAATTTGAGAAAAAAAATTTTTTTTTACTATTTTCACTTCTAAGTAAAGTTTACTCACATATAGAGATTAAATAAATAGTGGCACTGAATTTATGTGTGTACTGGCAAGATATAAGATATTTTGCTGCATAAAAAGTTTTCAAGGATTTCAGAAATTATTAAGTTTTGGATATTTTAAGCCAAAGTATCTCTTTCTTACTTTAAAAATTTGATCATCATTTTAATCCTTATACATTAAAATGATCAAAATTTAGAGTGTTGTTTGATCTTCACAAATAACTTCAAACTTCTTTTGGAAGGTAAAAGAAGTTCTTATGCTGACTTTGACAAATAACAAAGGCTTTGACAATAACAAGGCTCATGTATTCCAGGTTTCACACAAACTTTGAAAAGCTTATGCTCTCACACATATGAGAAATATCTAATGTTTTCCTCATGGAAAAAGTAATTTGAAATAATTCTCTAATTCTTTAAAGTTCTGATCTATAGAAATATTGAGATGATTCAGATTATAATAAGTTTTTAGTTGTGGCTACCAATGTCTCTATGAATCCCCTAAATAAAATGGCAACAGTAGCAGTGAAATGTCTCCTGTGATAATAAGATATGTTGGGCATAATGAAGTGAGCAGTGAGCATGTAAGCATAGGCCTCAAATGAGTTTCAGGTCTGTATGGTCTCCAAGCCTCAGTTTCTTATTCAGTTTCTTACATACTTTTTCTTTGAAAAGTTGAATTAGATCGTGATCCTCCAGCTGTTTTTATGTCAATTGTAAATATGCTATATAGTGAAATTTGATGATATATTTAATGTGGATTCTTTATTTTTGTGTCCTTTGCCTTTCAAGTACCCAGCAGTAAGGAGTACAAAATGTTTTTGGCCAATAACTGGGATTGAAAAATGTTTTCTTTAAGGGCCAGATAGCAAATATTTAAAAAAAAATTTTTTTTAATATTTATTTATTTTTGAGAGAGAGAGAGAGAGAGACAGAGACAGACAGAGCATGAATGGGGGAAGGACAGGGAGAGAGGGAGACACAGAATCTGAAACAGACTCCAGGCTCTGAGCTGTCAGCACAGAGCCCAATGTGGGGCTGGAACTCACAAACCGTGAGATCATGACCTGAACTGAAGTTGGACACTTAACCAACTGAGCCACCCAAGCACCCCCAGATAGCAAATATTTTAGACTTTGTGGTCCATACTGTCCCTATCACAACCTTGTAGCCATATGCAAATATATAAATGAATAAACTTGAGAATGTTAATGGACATTGAAATTTGAATTTTATGCAATTTCCTTGTATCACAGGACATTCTTCCTCTTTTTTTTTTTTTTTTTTTTTACCTTCTGAAAATGTAAGAAACCATTCTTAGTTTACAAGCTGTACAAAAAACAAGTTTATTTGGCCTGTGGGCTGTAGTTTTCTCACCCCTGTATAGAACACTTTGAGAATTAGTTTTAGATTGATTTTTAGAGTTTCATGATGGGGTTATCTGTTGTGGTAGTTTGGGAAATTTCTGAATGGAAATGCTTTTTTAAAAAAATAATGAGTTTGTCGCGAGCAGGTGCCGGAGGAAGATGGCGGCGTAGGAGGATGCTGGGCTCACCGCGTCCTGCTGATCACTTAGATTCCACCCATACCTGCCTAAATAACCCAGAAAACAACCAGAAGGCTAGCAGAACAGATTCTCTGGAGCCAAGCATAGACGAGAGGCCCACAGAAAAGGGTAGGAAGAGTGGAGAGGCGGTGTGTGCTCCATGGACTGGCGGGAAGGAGCCAGGGCGGAGGGGCAGCCTGCTGGCCAAGCAGAGCCCCCGAGTCTGGCTTGCAAAAGTGGAGGGGCTGGACGGAGTGTGTTTGGAAGCAAGTGGGACTTAACATCTGGAAGGTTACAAGCTAACAGCTCTGCTCAGAGATCGGGAGGGCTGGAGGACAACGGGAGGGAGAGTTGTTGAGCCCCGGATGACAGAGCTCAGCTTGGCGGGGAACAAAGGCGCTCGCTAGCACCATCTCCCTCGCCCATCCCCCAGCCAAAATCCCAAAGGGAACCAGTTCCTGCCAGGGAACTTGCTTGCACCATGCAAACACCCACAAACACCCAACGCTGTGCTTCTGCGGATCCATCCCTCCAGCGGAGGGTCTGACTCACTCCCGGTGCCACAGAGCCCCTCCTGAAGCGGATCACCGAAGGAAAAGTGAGCTGAGCCTGCCCCTCCTGCCGCTGTGCACCTTGCCGATCCACCCCAGCTAATACGCCAGATCCCCAGCACCACAAGCCTAGCAGTGTGCAAGTAGCCCAGACAGGCCACGGCACCCCACAGTGAATCCTGCCCCTAGGAGAGGGGAAGAGAAGGTACACACCAATCTGACTGTGGCCCCAGCAGTGGGCTGGGGGCAGACATCAGGTCTGACTGTGGTCCCGCCCACTAACGCAAGTTATTCAAGACAGCACAGGGGAAGTGCCCCACAGTCCCGCACCACTCCAGGGACTATCCAAAATGACAAAACGGAAGAATTCCCCTCAAAAGAATCTCCAGAAAATAACAACAGCTAATGAACTGATCAAAAAGGATTTAAACAATATAATAGAAAGTGAATTTAGAATAATAGTCATAAAATTAATCGCTGGGCTTGAAAACAGTATAGAGGACAGCAGAGAATCTATTGCTACAGAGATCAAGGGACTAAGGAACAGCCAGGAGGAGCTAAAAGATGCTACACATGAGCTGCAAAATAAAATGGAGACAACCACAGCTCGGATTGAAGAGGCAGAGGAGAGAATAGGTGAACTAGAAGATAAAATTATGGAAAAAGAGGAAGCTGAGAAAAAGAGGAAGCTGAGAAAAAGAGAGATAAAAAAATCCAGGAGTATGAGCGGAAAATTAGAGAACTAAATGATGCACTAAAGAGAAATAATCTACGCATAATTGGTATTCCAGAGGAGGAAGAGAGAGAGAAAGGTGTTGAAGGTGTACTTGAAGAAATAATAGCTGAGAACTTCCCTGATCCAGGGAAGGAAAAAGGCATTGAAATCCAAGAGGCACAGAGAACTCCCTTCAGACGTAACTTGAATCAATCTTCTGCACGACATATCATAATGAAACTGGCAACATACAAGGATAAAGAGAAAATTCTGAAAGCAGCTAGGGATAAACGTGCTCTAACATATAAAGGGAGACCGATAAGACTCGTGACGGATCTCTCTACTGAAACTTGGCAGGCCAAAAAGGAATGGCAGGAAATCTTCAATGTGATGAACAGAAAAAATATGCAGCCAAGAATCCTTTACGCAGCAAATCTGTCATTTAGAATAGAAGGAGAGATAAAGGTCTTCCCAAACAAAAACTGAAGGAATTCATCAACACTAAACCAGCCCTACAAGAGATCCTAAGGGGGATCCTGTGAGACAAAGTACCAGAGACATCGCTATAAGCATGAAACATACAGACATCACAATGACTCTAAACTCATATCTTTCTATAATAACACTGAACGTAAATGGACTAAATGTGCCAACCAAAAGACATAGGGTATCAGAATGGAGAAAAAAACAAGACCCATCTATTTGCTGTCTACAAGAGACTCATTTTAGACCTGAGGACACCTTCAGATTGAGAGTGAGGGGATGGAGAACTATTTATCATGCCACTGGAAGTCAAAAGAGAGCTGGAGTGCCATACTTATATCAGACAAACTAGACTTTAAATTAAAGGCTGTAACAACAGATGAAGAAGGGCATTATATAATAATTACAGGGTCTATCCATCAGGAAGAGCTAACAATTATAAATGTCTATGTGCCAAATACTGGAGCCCCCAAATATTTAAAACAATTACTCATAAACATAAGCAACCTTATTGATAAGAATGTGGTAATTGCAGGGGACTTTAACACCCCACTTACAGAAATGGATTGATCATATAGACACACGGTCAATAAAGAAACAAGGGCTCTGAATGATACATTGGAACAGATGGACTTGACAGATATATTTAGAACTCTGCATCCCAAAGCAACAGAATATACTTTCTTCTCAAGTGCACATGGAACATTCTCCAAGATAGATCACATTCCGGGTCACAAAACAGCCCTTCATAAGTATACAAGAATTGAAATCATACCATGCATACTTTCAGACCACAATGCTATGAAGCTTGAAATCAACCACAGGAAAAAGTCTGGAAAACCTCCAAAAGCATGGAGGTTAAAGAACACCCTACTAAAGAATGAATGGGTCAACCAGGCAATTCGAGAAGAAATTAAAAAATATATGGAAACAAACGAAAATGAAAATACAGCAATCCAAACACTTTGGGACGCAGCGAAGGCAGTCCTGAGAGGAAAATACATTGCAATCCAGGCCTATCTCAAGAAACAAGAAAAATCCCAAATACAAAATCTAACAGCACACCTAAAGGAAATAGAAGCAGAGCAGCAAAGACACCCCAAACCCAGCAGAAGAAGAGAAATAATAAAGATCAGAGCAGAAATAAACAATCTAGAATCTAAAAAAAACAGTAGAGCAGGTCAATGAAAGCAAGAGTTGGTTTTTTGAAAAAATAAACAAAATTGATAAACCTGTAGCCAGGCTTCTCAAAAATAAAGGGGAGAGGACCCAAATAGATAAAATCATGCATGAAAATGGAATTATTATAACTAATCCCTCAGAAGTAAAAGCAATTATCAGGAAAGACTATGAAAAATTATATGCCAACAAACTGGACAACCTGGAAGAAATGGACAAATTCCTAAGCACCCACACACTTCCAAAACTCAAACAGGAAGAAATAGAAAATTTGAACAGACCCATAACCAGTGAAGAAGTTGAATCAGTTATCAAAAATCTCCCAACAAATAAGAATCCAGGACCAGATGGCTTCCTTGGGGAATTCTATGAGACATAGAATACCTATCTGTCTCAAGCTGTTCCAAAAAATAGAAAGGGAAGGAAAACTTCTAGACTCATTCTATGAAGCCAGCATTACTTTGATTCCCAAACCAGAGACCCAGCAAAAAAAGAGAACCACAAGCCAATGTCCCTGATGAATATGGAGGCAAAAATTCTCGACAAGATACTAGCAAATCAAATTCAACAGCATATAAAAAGAATTATTCACCATGATCAAGTGGGATTCATTCCTGGGATGCAGGGCTGGTTCAATATTTGCAAATCAATCAATGTGATACATCACATTAAAAAAAGAAAAGATAAGAACCATATGTCCTGTCAATCGATGCAGAAAAAGCATTTGACAAAATTCAGCATCCTTTCTTAATAAAAACCCTTGAGAAAGTCGGGATAGAAGGAACATACTTAAAGATCATAAAAGCCATTTATGAAAAGCCCACAGCTAACATCATCCTCAACGGGGAAACACTGAGAGCTTTCCCCCTGAGATCAGGAACACAACAGGGATGTCCACTCTCACAGCTGTTGTTTAACATAGTGTTGGAAGTTTTAGCATCAGCAATCAGACAACAAAAGGAAATGAAAGGCATCAAAATTGGCAAAGATGAAGTCAAGCTTTCACTTTTGCAGATGACATGATACTCTACATGGAAAACGGAATAGACTCCACCAAAAATCAGCTAGAACTGATACATGAATTCAGCAAAGTTGCAGGATACAAAATCAATGTATAGAAATCAGTTGCATTCTTATACACTAATAATGAAACAACAGAAAGAAAATAAAGAAACTGATCCCATTCACAATTGCACCAAGAAGCATAAAATACCTAGGAATAAACCTAACCAAAGATGTAAAAGATCTGTATGCTGAAAAGTATAGAGAGCTTATGAAGAAATTGAAGAAGATACAAAGAAATGGAAAAACATTCCGTGCCCATGAATTGGAAGAATAAATATTGTTAAAATGTCAATACTACCCAAAGCTATCTACACATTCAATGCAATCCCAATCAAAATTGCACCAGCATTCTTGAAGCTAGAACAAGCAATCCTAAAATTTGTATGGAACCACAGAAGACCCCGAATAGCCAAAGTAATATTGAAGAAGAAAACCAAAGCAGGAGGCATCACAATCCCAGACTTGAGCCTCTACTACAAAGCTGTAGTCATCAAGACAGCATGGCATTGGCACAAAAACAGACACATAGACCGATGGAATAGAATAGAGACTCCAGAATTGGACCCACAAAAGCATGGCCAACTAATCTTTGACAAAGCAGGAAAGAATATCCAATGGAAAAAGACAGTCTTTTTAACCAATGGTGCTGGGAGAACTGGACAGCAACATGCAGAAGAATGAAACTAGACCACTCTCTTACACCATTCACAAAAATAAACTCAAAATGGATAAAGGACCTGAATGTGAGGCAGGAAACCATCAAAACCCTAGAGGAGAAAGCAGGAAAAAATCTCTCTGACCTCAGCCATAGCAATTTCTTACTTGACACATCTCCAAAGGCAAGGGAATTAAAAGCAAAAATGAACTTTTGGGACCTCATGAATTAAAAAGCTTCTGCACTGCGAAGGAAACAATCAACAAAACTAAAAGGCAGCCGATGGAATGGGAAAAGATATTTGCAAATGACATATTGGACAAAGGGCTAGTATCCAAAATCTATAAAGAACTCACCAAACTCCACACCCAACAAACAAATAATCCAGTGAAGAAATGGGCAGAAGACATGAATAGACACTTCTCTAAAGAAGACATCCAGATGGCCAATAGGCACATGAAAAGATGCTCAATGTCACTCCTCATCAGGGAAATACAAATCAAAACCACACTCAGATATCACCTCACGCCAGTCAGAGTAGCTAAAATGAACAATTCAGGAGACTATAGATGCTGGCGAGGATGTGGAGAAACGGAAACCCTCTTGCACTGCTTGTGGGAATGCAAACTGGTACAGCCACTCTAGAAAACAGTGTAGAGGTTTCTCAAAAAATTAAAAATAGATCTACCCTATGACCCAGCAATAGCACTGCTAGGTATTTACCCAAGGAATACAGGAGTGCTGATGCATAGGAGCACTTGCAACCCAATGTTTATAGTAGCACCTGCAACAATAGCCAAATAATGGAAAGAGCCTAAATGTCCATCAATGGATGAATGGAGAAAGAAGATGTGGTTTATATATACAATGGAATACTACTTGGCAATGAGAAAGAATGAATTATGGCCTTATGTAGCAACGTAGATGGAACTGGAGAGTGTTATGCTAAGTGAAATTAGTCATACAGAGAAAGACAGATACCATATGTTTTTACTCTTACGTGGATCCTGGGAAACTTGACAGAAGACCATGGGGGACAGAGAGGGAAGGAGGGAAACAATAAGAGTCTCAAAAACTGAGAATAAACTGAGGGTTGGTGGGGGGTGGGAGGGAGGGGAAAGTGGGTGATGGGCATTGAGGAGGGCACCTGTTGGGATGAGCACTGGGTGTTGTATGGAAACCAATTTGACAGTAAATTTCATATTAAAAAAAACCCCAAAATGGTATCTTATGAGTATATAGCACTTTAAAGTTTTCAAAAATCCTTTTATGTTATCCTCTTTAATACTTACAATAGCCTTGTAAAGGTGAGTAGTGCAGGCATTTTTCTCTGTTTTACTGATTGTCGAAACCAAAGCTCACAAAAGGAACTCTCTGACTATGGCTCATAAGCAAACAGGACTTAATTTTAGGTCTCAGTTTAGTTTAGTGTGCTTCCCACAATAGGATTATCCCTTACACAGCGCCCAATAGACTGATTTGCACCTTAAAAGGCCTGGAAACGTTGTTTCTTGATTGATTTCTTTTAGGTCTAATGTAATACTAAAGTCTATCTCAGGAAACATGAAAATCTATCATAATTCACAACATTTAATACTAGGGGTATATGTATGAATGATTCGGTCCCATTTCTTTCATGTTGTGTTTATATCTGAATTTTCACGTATGTGCTAGTTAGCAGAGTTTCTAAAGCATTGCTTTCCCTGCACTAAATTTGTATATTTATCACTTACAGTTTTTCCCTCCAAAAGGGCTGCAAGATTTCTGAAGGCAGTGATCATGTCCAAATATTAATACTCTCTCCCCATTTACAAGGTTTTTTTTTAACCTTTTTAAAAAAGTTTATTTTCAGAGAGACGCACAGAGAGTGAGAGCAGGGGAGGGGCAGAGAAAGAAGGAGAGAGAGAGAGAGAGAGAGAGAATCCCCAGCAGGTGGAGCCCATCATGGGGCTTGAACCCACGAACGGTGAGATCATAACCTGAACAGACACCAAGAGTTTGACACTTAACCAACTGAGCCACCCAGGAGCCCCTATTATTATTGAGTTTTGAGAGATCTTTTTATCTTTTGGAGACAAGTGCTTTATTAGATAGATGATTGGGAAATGTATTCTCTCAGTCTGTGGCTTGTCTTTTTGTTGTTTCATAGTGTCTTTCTTTCAGAGGAGTTTTCAATCTTGAGAAGAGTCCAATCTATGAATTTGTTCTTTTATGGATCATGTTTTTGGTGTTGCATCTAAGGACATGTTACCTTACCCAAGGTCACAAATTTTTTTTCCCGTGTTCTCTTCTAGACGTTTTATAGCTTTAGATTTTATATTTGAATTGATGACCCATTTTGAATTAATTTTTGAATCTGGTGTGAGTAGGGGTTGAAATCTGTTTTGTTTTGCGTATAGACGTCCCATTGCTCACCACCCTTCTCCACAGACCTGCTTTTGTACCTCTCTAGAAAGCTGGTTGTCCATATAGGTCTTCGTCTCTATTCTGTTCCATTCATCTATTTTTCTCTATACTAATACTCTGTTGACTTGACCATTGTGATTCCAAAGCTGTAACTTCTTGTTTTGTTATTTTAGTGGTTGCTTTAGGATTTGCAATACAGGTTTTTAACTCATCACGGTCTAACTTATGTACCTCCGAGGAATATTATACCACTTCATGTGTAGCATGAGAACATTACAACTGCATACTTAGATTATGTCCTGCACTCCAAAGCTTGGAGCCAATGTCATATGTTTTACTTCTATCTGTTATAAACCTTACACTACATGGTTATTATTTTTGCTGTAAGCAGTCAGTAAATACCCTTTTTTAAAAAAAAATCATGATTTAATAAATACGCTCTAGTTACAAAGATCTGAGGATAATGTTGTTTTGAAAACTGGATAGTTTCCACAGACAAGACATTTTAGAATAACTGAAAAAATTCAAGAATCTGTTTTCCAGTGATTTTTTTCTATTTTCTTGGAAAAATATAAACCCTTCTTATTTTTGCTAATTCTAAACTTCATCCCCCAGAATCCTCCTTATATTAATTTGCACAAAGTATTGATCCTAAAATAGGTATTAAACTTTTTAGAAACCTATGGTAAAGGAGTAGAGGCTCTAAAAACTAGAGAATTTTCATTACTTGATCTTGAAAGGATTCTCCTTGTCTTTATCTTCAGTACAGAACAAAAATAAATGTGTATAGCCTTTAAAATATCCCATTTTAACTTTCTCCACATTATTTTTTTAATTTTATTTTTTTATTTTTTTAAATTTACATCCAAATTAGTTAGCATATAGTGAAACAATGATTTAAGGAGTAGATTCCTTAGTGCCCCTTACCCATTTAGCCCATCCCCCCTCCGACAACCCCTCCAGTAACCTTCAGTTCTCCATGTTTATTATTTATTTTTTTTAATTTTAATTTTAATTTTTTTAAATTTACATCCAAATTAGTTAGCATATAGTGCAAAATTGATTTCAGGAGTAGATTACCTTAGTGTCCCTCACCCATTTAGCTCACCCCTGCCCCCACAATCCCTCCAGTAACCCTCAGTTTGTTCTCCATATTCATGAGTCTCTTCTGCTTTGTCCCCCTCCCTGTTTTTATATTCTTTTTGTTTCCGTTCCCTTATGTTCATCTGTTTTGTCTCTTAAAGTACTCATATGAGTGAAGTCATATGATACTTGTCTTTCTCTGATTAATTTCGCTTAGCACAATACCCTCTAGTTCGATCCATGTAGTTGCAAATGGCAAGATTTCATTCTTTTTGATTGCCGAGTAATACTCCATTGTATGTATATACCACATCTTCTTTATCTATTCATCCATCGATGGACATTTGGGCTCTTTCCGTACTTTGGCTATTGTTGATAGTGCTGCTATAAACATGGGGTGCATGTGTCCCTTTGAAACAGCACACCTGTATCCCATGGATAGATGCCTAGTAGTGCAATTACTGGGTCATAGGGTAGTTCTATTTTTAGTTTTTTGAGGAACCTCCCTGCTGTTTTCCAGAGCGGCTGCACCAGCTTGCATTCCCAAGTAAATACCCTTTTAAAGTTATTTTCATTTCTTTGTGTGGAACCTGTCTTCCATCTGCTATCATTTTCTTTTGCCTGATGGATTTTCTTTGGCAGCTTTTATAATACACACCTGATGGGTGATGAATTCTTTCAGTTTTGGTATGCTTGAAAAAAAACCTTTATTTCATGTTTATTTTGAAAGATATTTTCTCTGGATATAGAGTTTTAGGATCACAGTATCTCTTTCCTTTTTGGTACTTCACTATTGCTTCAGTACCTTGTTGCTGGTATTATTTCTTTTAAGATTTTTTATTATTTTTAAGTCATCTCTATACCCAACATGGGGCGCGAACTTACAATACCAAGATCCAGAGTCACATGCCCTACCGATGGAGCCAGCCAAGTGCCCCTGTGCTGATATTCTTTCTAATGGCTAACCTGCTTTAACTCTTATGTTTGTATCTCTGATATAATGCATCCTTTGTTTTTCCCTAGATGCCTTTTAAGCTGGATGCGCAGAAATTTTTGTCATACATTTTAAGTAAATCCAGTACATGCCACATCTACACTAATATTTATCTCTTCTTTTTTCACATAGGCCTGAAGTGTTAGAAGAGTCACTTCCGGTCCCCCAGAAGGGCAGTTTTCTGACTGTTCAGTGTAACTGCAGTGTTCGTGACAGCTGTGAATGCCATGTGCCTGTGCCCACAGCCAAACTCAACCACACTCTTCTTATGTATTTCAAAATCACGTCTGGTGGAGTAATTTTTCAGTCACCTATGATGTCAGTTCAGCCCATAAATGTTGGTAAGTTGTGTACAAAAGAGATAATAGATCTAAACATCAGTCACACAAGCAGGTTAAAAATTGCTCACAAAATGTTTTTTTTCAATAGTTTATCTTGCTCTCGAGCTGTAAGGATGGTAAATGTGGTATGAGGAACTATTAAGAGTAGCTTCTAGAATGTTTTAAGCGCAATATAGATATCTCTGCAGTTGTTAAATTCTTTCTTAAAAACATTTTTTCTTAAATTCTGGATCTGTGCAATGGATATGTGTCGTTTGGTTATTCCTGTTTTCACTTATCAGATAATAATTTCCAAAAATAATGAGAAGCTTGTTTTTTACCTGGATTTCTTCCCTCAATAAATATTTCTCAGAGGCTCATATGTGTCAGCCACTGACCTAGGAGCTGGGGAAACAGTGGTGAATGAGACAAAGTTTCTGCCTCATAGACCAGAGACAATATTAAGCAGACAGGGATAGTAAAAAAGTAAACAACTAAATAATTTGCTGTACAAATCTGATTATAAGAAAAACTCAAGTAATAGGTTATGGCCCAGATTTTTAGTGCAAAGATTCCCAAAGTTTCTTTTGATCCACCTGAACATATAATTACAAATGTGAATAAGATAGGCAAGTGTTCACTTAATGAATGTGTTTATTAACTCAGTTTTGTGTATGTACGTATATTATATATAACATGTAATGTAACAGTGTTACTATTTTCCACTTGTATTTCTTGAAAGCATTGTATATAAACTTCTTACATGCATCATTGCATCATTGTTTTTGACATCACAAGAGCCACTTTTCCAGGCATCTCACACGGTTTTACACATAGCCTCACCTTCATTTCTTTCTAAGTTACTGAGCATGACATCTACATATGCAGATTTGCATATGACATATGACATGAATGCATTGACATCATATTTTAACATTAGGACTTTCTTTTTTTTTTTTTTTTCAAAAAAAATTTTTTTTTAACGTTTATTTATTTTTGGGACAGAGAGAGACAGAGCGTGAACGGGGGAGGGGCAGAGAGAGAGGGAGACACAGAATCGGAAGCAGGCTCCAGGCTCTGAGCCATCAGCCCAGAGCCTGACGCGGGGCTCGAACTCATGGACCGTGAGATCGTGACCTGAGCTGAAGTCGGGTGCTTAACCGACTGAGCCACCCAGGCGCCCCAACATTAGGACTTTCAAATAATTTGTCTTCTAGGGATATATTTTTGGTCTCTACAACATAATTATGATGACGCCTGAACAATTCCATCATGAAATTATACCACAGGAAAAATATACATAATATTTATAAAATACCGTTATGTTCTCTTTTTAAAAAATTTTTTTTCAACGTTTTTTAAATTTATTTTTGGGACAGAGAGAGACAGAGCATGAACAGGGGAGGGGCAGAGAGAGAGGGAGACACAGAATCGGAAACAGGCTCCAGGCTCCGAGCCATCAGCCCAGAGCCTGATGCGGGGCTCGAACTCATGGACCGCGAGATCATGACCTGGCTGAAGTCGGACGCTTAACTGACTGCGCCACCCAGGCGCCCCTGTTATGTTCTCTTTTTAAAACTAATTCTCTCAGGTGATTTTTAGAAGCACCTGGAGTCAGAATTTAATTGCATATTTAAAAAAAATAAAAGTTAAGATGAAGTTCTATGATAGACTTTATATGAAACTTAAAAAGAGTTTTGTTTTTTTTCAGTAATGATTTTTGAGGAAAAAAAATCTTTCCGTATGCTTGGGCATATATGATAATGTCCCAAAATTTTAAGTTCCATAAAAGAAGTAAGAGATGGAGAGTGTCAGGTGTAGTGACTATTATTTTAGCTATGGAGGTCAAAGAGGACCTGTTTTGGGAGATAGCAGTTGGGCTAAATGAAAGAGAAAAAACTGTGTAAAACTCCAGAGCAAAAGGTGCTCCATGCAGGAAAAATAGCACCCATGAAACCTCTGAGATGGAATGAGCTTGGCATTTGGAGGAACCAAAGAAAAGGCCTCTATGTTTGGACTGAATGAGGTAAGGGAATATCTGGAGATGTGTTCGGAGAGTTATTGGGTTCATATTGTAGGCCAGAGTTACAGAGTTGGATTTTATCCTAATTGCACTGGAAGCTTTTGAACCAGGAGAGTGATATGGTCAGGTATGTGTGTCTGTGTGCATGTTTCAAATTTGCTCTGCATGTGGAGAAGAAAGTTGATGGGGAAAAGAGGAAGGATAGTTGCAAGAGTGGAATCAGAGGGCTCAGATAGGAGGTTATTGGAATGATCTAGTTGGTTTAGGGATGTAGCAATGGAGAAGAAAGAAATGGTCATAGTTGGAATTTATTTGGGAGATGGTGCTATCTGAGATTTCTAGTGGATTTGGTACGAAGGAAAGAGAAGAGCCAAGGATAACACTCAGGCTAGGACCAGAGCATGCCAGTGAATAGTGGTACCATGTACTGGGATGGGGAGATTTGGGGAGGATCATGTGTGACACATTAATTTTGAGATGCTTATAGATACCCAAGAGATGCTGAGTAGGCATTTGGACATATGATCCTAGAGTTCAAGGGAGATATATACAGGAGTATTTGTTGTATAGATGTTTTTGGGATTGAATAAGATCAGCCACTTAAGAGTTCAGCGAGGGAAAGACTGAGGCAGTCAGAGGGAAAAGAGGAGTAAAAGAACATGGTGGCCTGGAACCATGCAGGAACAGTGAGCAGATATGTGGAATGCCACTGAGAGGTGGAGTGAAATGGATCAGACAGCTGATCCTGGATTTGGAAAAGGGTGGTGATCTTGATAAGAGAGAGCGCTTTCAGTGGATTGGTGAGGGGGTAGACCTGATCAGAGTAGGTTGGTTAGGAAGATGGGACATAAAGTGGGCGGAATGAGTAGTGCCAATGCTTCCAAGAGATATTACTGTGAAAGAAGCAGGTAGGTGGCAGTATATCTAAGACTGGGGACATAGGTGGTTCAGGGAAAGATTTATTTTTAGATTTCTAATATTAAGGAATATATCTATACGGCAGGAAGTGTACAATAGTTTATAATTTTATGATTTCTCTTCTGTTTGATGGCTTTGCTTTGTTTTCTTTTTGGTCATGAGAACTCAGTGAGTTTCACCTATTGTTTCTAGACTTTAGTGTTTATCTGTCCCTGCTTTAAAATAACTAAAATTTGTAATATGTCACATAAAGTAAAAACTTTATTAATTTTGATTCAAGGAAAAGAGAAAAACTATGTCTAAATTCTTGAAAATACAGTGTGTTAAGGGACGCCTGGTGGCTCAGTTGGTTGAGTGTCTGACTTTGGCTCAGGTCATGATCTCATGGTTTGTGAGTTCAAGCCCCATGTCGGGCTCTGTGCTGACAGCTCAGAGCCTGGAGCCTGCTTTGGATTCTGTGTCTCCCTCTCTCTCTGGTCCTCCCCTGCTCATGCTCTGTCTCTCTCTCTCCTTCAAAAATAAATAAAAACATTTAAAAAAAATGAAAAGAAAATACAGTGTGTTAAAAAACAGTAATGTGCCATTTTAGTTCTTGAAAATGAAATGCAAATCAGTGTTTCAATGTAATGACTATTTCTATTATGTAAGTTCTGCTAGTTAAAATCTTAAAAACACAAGAGATGTGCAAAAAGGACAAATTCATTATCTGTTTTCCATCATTTTGTCATTTTTTCTAATTTTAATACATATTTATGAATATTCTTTTATTAATTTCAAAAAAAAATCAGGAATCCAAGTATAGATGTTGTTTAATAAACTTTTTTTAAAATTTATTTTTATTTATTTTGAGAGAGAGATAGAGAGCAAATAGGGGAGGAACGGAGAGAGGGAGAAAGAATCACAAAGAGGCTCTGCGCTGTCAGTATAGAGCCCGATGCAGGGCTCGAACTCACAAACCGTGAGATTATGACCTGAGCTGAAGTCAGGAGTCAGACGCTTAACTGACCGAGCCACCTAGGCACCCCCAATAAACTTACAATACTAACAGTGTTAAACATGTTCAATATTCTTCTCCATTATCATTTTTAATGGCTATATAGAGCCCCTTATAGGGATGAGCCATTATTTCTTTCGCCAGTCTTTTATTGTAAGATGTTTATATTGTTTCTACAAATAATTTAAAGGTTATGTGTTTTTAATTTTTCTTTTTAATGTTTATTTGTTTTTGGGAGAGAGAGAGCACACAAGCAAGGAACAGAGACAGGGGAGATGGGTTCTGAGCTGTTAGCACAGAGCCTGATGCAGGACTAGAACTCATAAACTGTGAGATCATGACCTGAACTTAAGTCAGATGCTTAACTGAGTGAGCCACCCAGGTGTCCCAAGGTTATGTGTGCTTAAAACTACACACACACACACACACACACACACACACACACACACACAAAATCTATACACAAATGCATATTCATACATAAACACATGCGTATACATACAAACTCAAATCATTTACTAAGCTAAACACACTGTTAGACTATGAAACTCTATGCCCATTTCTGGTGACAAGCCAGGGCCTGCTAATGCTATGTTTACTGCATGTAAAATATGCATGCTGTGGGTTATTTGAATTGGTGCATCTAGATTACTGTATTTCAAAGTTAATAGGTTTGCTGAAGTTTGCATGCATATTTGTGTGAAGTTTTACCTGAAAACTCTGTATGCATTTTCCAAGTAGTGCTCTGCAAAATGCTGTTTTTCTTTGTCACCCACTAAAACAGTGGGTGAGTGTGGTAGGGAGAAGCTTCAAAGAAGTTTGGGGAATGCCAGTTTAAATAAAGTTAACAGACTTTTTTACAGCAGGAATTCACGTTTATCAAAACAACCTCATTTACTGATTTACAGTTTTTACCATTTAGGGAGAAGGAAAGGAAGATGTGTGGATTGTTATGGAAAGATACAAGGAGGAGACCTAATATTTTGGTTCTGTAATTAGCCTTTGCTTAAGGTTACCTTTTAAGTAGTTAAAAGATTAGGATCTGCTAAAAATTCATTTTGACTTTATTTTATGATTATCATGAAAATTGCTTGACTTCAAAATATTCTCTTTTCCTTAAGTGAAGCCTGATCCACCATTAGGTTTACATATGGAAATCACAGACACTGGCAATTTAAAAATTTCTTGGTCCAGCCCAACATTGGTACCATTTCAACTTCAATATCAAGTGAAATATTCAGAGAATTCTTCAACAAATATGAGAAAAGTAAGTATAGTTTAAATTGGAAAAAAAAATTAATGTTTATTTATTTATTTTGAGAGTGAGACAACTCTAATGTGGGAAGGGGAGAGAGAGAAGGAGAGAAAGAGTCCCAAGCAGGCTCTGTGCTGTCAGCACAGAGCCTGATGTAGAGCTCGAACTCATGAAATCATGAGATCATGCCCTGAGCCAAGATGCCCTGAATCGAGATCAAGAGTCTGATACTTAATGGAGGCAGCCACTCAGGTGCCCCAGTAAGTATATTTTAGTAAACAAAATGGAACATCAAGGAGCAACTGAAGATACAGCGCTTTCCAAGTCCCATCTCAAATGCTCTTTGCTTGCCAAATGTACATGGCTCTTCTGGAGCAGAACCAGCTGTAATTTAATATTATACTTGCTTTCATTTAAGATCAGCCTAGGAAATGACCATATGAACAGCATGTCTGCATCTTTGGTAAAATGCTTTTAGAAAAATTGTTTGATGTTGCACAGTATCTCTTATGTATGGATCCATGTTATATATTGAGGGGTATGACAAATTCTTCCCAGAATTTAGTTCCAGAGAAAGTTCCACTTCCAAAAAGAGTTTATGTATAGATTATCATCTTTCTCCGTCTCTTCCCTCTCCCTCCACACATGCACGCACACACGGCTAAAGGGCTATAGAAAGTCCAGTTACAGAAACTTGGATTCATGATCGTAATCCTTTCTGATTTTACAATTCAAACTTACTTTTTTTATTGCTCAACATATTTGTTTACATGCAGTGCATACATTTGTAGTGTAAAGTGTGTCAAATCCCTTTTGCATCGTTTCAGTGTTTATTGAGTACCTAATAGGTGCTAGGAACTGTTCTACGGGCATCAGGATGCACTTGGTAGTAGAACAAACTGGAGAGGGGAGCTTGAGGGTGCTGGTGGAGATGGTAGGTTGTAGCATTAAGTGGAGGTGTGGAAGACCTCATTGAGAAGGTGACATTTGGGCAAGGATTTGAAGGAGGTTCGTGATGGAGATAAATGGGGGAATTAGTTTCCAAATAGAGGAAACAGCAATTCAGAGGCCATAAGCTGGATGAGAAGCTAGAGGCCAGGGGAGTGAGTGAGAACAAGAGTAGCAGTGGATGAATCAGAGAGGAGTAGGAGAGGAGAAGAAGGAGGTCATAAGGAGCGTGGACGGTGCATGGAGTTTGGCATTTTCCCTTATGAAATGAATTGTTATATAATTTAGATATAAAAACTGTCTTTTTAACTCTGGGCCAGTTTTTTAAAGAGCTTTATTTTCATGAAGAGCAGAAAAGGAATCCTTAGTGCCACGTGTGGGAAAAGCAGAGTTAAGGCTTCTCTGGGCTTCAGCTTTCTCATCTATAAAACGGAGATAATAGAATTTGAAATATAAGTAATCTGCTATTGTGTAATACATTCCTAGCGCTTTTCACCCTTTCCCAGTTTAAGAGGCCAGGGAGTTCAGTAGCTTTGGAGTACATCATAGGAAAACTGAATTTATTTGCTAAGCAGTTCTTAGTAGTGGTTGTCTTATGCAGAATTAAGTCTCTTGGATATCTGCTCTCTAGTGTATAAACTATATTTTGATTCACTGTAGCTTATCATCAAGTTCAGGTTTTTAAATTATTCGTGCCCTTCTCTGTGAAGCTTTATTCTAGGAATGTTTGTTATTCACTGTCCACCCCTGCTCATTATTTCCTACCATGTGTGTTTATTAGAGATGTCAGTGGTGGCTTAAAGCTCTCCACTGACTTCAGCTGTGTCTCTCAAATTTCGAAAGGTCAATATTCATTATTATTCAGGTAAAAATATTTCCTGTCACTGTGATTTTCTTCTTGGACTCATGGGCTCTTTAAACTTTTATTGACAAATGTGCAAATGAATTCTACTGGGGCCTGCTAACTATTCTGTAAGATTTTAATTCTTTGAAATTTGCTAAGACTGCTTGTCATCAATTTTGATAAAGGTTCCACATCAACTTGATGCTCTGATGTTTTCAAATAATATTTAATAGGCTGATGAGATTGTCTCAGCTACATCTCTGCTGGTAGACAGTGTGCTTCCTGGGTCTTCATATGAAGTTCAAGTGAGGGGCAGGAGACTGGATGGCCCAGGACTCTGGAGTGACTGGAGCGCCCCTCTGATCTTTACCACACAAGGTAGGATTGCTAATAGTGGCTCCTACTGAGAGGAGAATATGCTTCCTGATTTTTTCTTTGGCCTGTTATAAGCATCTTAAACTTTGTGGCAGTCAAGGAGGAATGCAATATTAATGTTTTATTTAAATTTTGACAGGTTAATTTGTTAATGAAAACTTGTGTAAAGGTTCCCAAGTTTACATTCATCCATAGTAGTGTCTTGCTGAATTATTCTTTCTTACTCAAAAGATAGAAAGATAGAAAAGATAGAAAAGATAGAAAGGTTCCAAATTTACAAATTCAAACCTTATCTCTATTGATGTTTTTTGAATTTACATTTAGGTATATGTTTATTTATGTCAGATATGTTTATTTGACATAAATTTCAAATATTCAAATTTTATTTAATTATTATATTTTACATAATAAATAATAACATAATAAAATAATTTTTTCCACTCTAGATACTTGCTTTTGAGAGTTTTCACTGTTAATTTGCATGTTTTGAAAGTTAAGCTTAACATCAGAAAAACTGTGATTTATTCAGAACTACCTCATGAAGTTGGGGTGGTGTTTTACAAAGAGGCCCGGGAGCCTTAGAATAGTGCAACCCTGTCACATGCTAACTTGTGACCATAGGAAGACACTTTGTGGACCTTTGCCTAGTTGTCTGATCCATCAAAAGACCAAAATTATTCCTACTGAAACTCATGCAGGTTGATTATGGATATATAGAGACAAGTGCTGTGTAAATCACTGAGAAGATAGTCAACACATTTAACTAAAGTTCATGTATTGATTGCTTACTATTTAAAAAGCATTGCTTAGTCAAAAAGTTTGTAGCATTAGTGGTTTAAGAGCACTGACTTTGGAGTCCAACAAGTTTATAGAAGTCCCGGCCCCACCACTTATTTGGAAAGTTTCTTAACCTTTCTATGCCTCCTTTCCTCATCTGCAAAATAGAGATGTCTTTATATGATAGAATGGCACAATTTGCCTAACGTTTGCACTGAATTAGAGGATTCTCACACAGCAAAGTTGCAAAAAAAAAAAAAAAAAAAAAAAAAACAACAAAAACCACAAAAAACAAAATCAAACAAAAAAAGCCCCTGCTTCACAATGTATTACTTCTATTGACGTTCATCGTATTACTGAGCATAGCTCAAACAAGTGAGGTCACTGTTACGGATTTGGAAAGCTGCCCTTAATATTTTCTTGTCCTGACCCTTAGTAAGCACTCAGTAAATAGTAGATGCAACCATAGTTTATAAACCACAACTTGATATTCAAAATCTCAGCATCTAATAAAGGTGAGAGGTTGACATGATACATAACTAATTGCATGAGCAAGGTTGTCAGAAGAGCTGACCAAGTGCTAGGCAACGGGAAGGATTGGTTCTCTCTAGGAAAGTCAGGAACCTTGTGGGAACAGATTTAGAAAACATGAATTTCTCATCACTTTTCCTCAAATAATTATTGAGCAATGTGTGTAATATGGTGCTGACAACTCAGCTTTGGGATTATTTCCAAGGAAGGTCAACTTTTCTACCTTCAATTATTTATTGTTGATTAACAGGACTTAATGACTAGCTGTGAGTTATGTAGCAAGGAATGAATTATAAATCAAATTTTAAAGACTATCCCATGGAAGTTTTTACAACAGTGGGATGGGGTGAAGTGGGTAGAAGAGGAGAGAAGTGGTCTGGAAACCTACTCTGAGTGACCCTGTGACCCCTTTAACTACCTTCTGGTGAAACGTTTCTCTTTGAGAAAAAAATGGCTTTCTTCTTTATGATTTTACTTCTTAATTAGATCTGAAAATGTACCCTTTCTGAAGAAGAGGGAAATTCTAAAAGAATCATTGTTATTTTTAAAGCTTGCTAATATTCAACATTTTGAATATTCATACATTTATGCCTTTTTAGAATAATGGCTCTTAGCAATGTTATGTTTTTAGTGGGACTAAAATGAAATTTTTTTAATATTTATTTTTTTAAATATATTTTTTTAAATTTTATTTATTTATTTATTTATTTATTTATTTATTTATTTATTTATTTAT
>NW_024412388.1:54571490-54587448 GCF_014898765.1 Herpailurus yagouaroundi
TATTTATTTATTTATTTATTTATTTATTTATTTATTTATTTATTTATGAGAGAAAGAGAGACAGAGTGAGAGCAGGGGAGGGGCAGAGGGAGGGAGATGCAGAGTCCGAAGCAGGTTCCAGGCTCCCCACTGTCAGCACAGTTCATGTCAAAGCCATGAACCGTCAGATCATGACCTGAGCCTAAGTCAGATGCTTAACCGACTGAGCTGCCTAGGCACCCCTAAAATGAACATTTTGATCGATTATGATGTGATAGTTATTTGTGTTATATTTCATGTAAGATTTTGTTTTAGATTGTTCAGGTCAGTTTTTTTAGACCTTTGGATGGACATAGGCTTAGTTCTGTTTTACATTGTGCAAAATCCTTTCATACTACTATTACTTTCTTAGTTCATGGTCATTATGTGCAGGATTAAATTTGCTTGGTTTATGAATATGTTGGACCACATTCTTATGCTTTTGTGCATAATATAAATAAGATTTATGAATATGTATTATAAAACACACACATAGGCATATATATGCCCTTCCCTCTGCATATATTTAGTGTTTTGTGTACCTGACAGTAATAAAGATATGTTTTGTTGAGAAGAAACTTTACCAATTTATTTACTTGTACAGTCTCTAACAGTATTACAATTAACACCTATCCTTTTACTTATTCACCACAGGTGTATCCCTCTAGTGACTTTAGACATCCCAAACAGAAATGTCTGAAAATAAGTTAAAAATAAAGCCAGACAGTGAGTAAACAGCTGCCCCAATGGGCAGAATTTGTTGATTTAGCAATAAGTGTAAAAGTAGCTTACTAGTTTAACAGACTTGGATGGCTTAGTTGCCAGTGAGTGGTACCAGGTAAATATTAAGGGAAAGATAGAAACTTGCCAAACAGAAAGTAGACTAGGGTCACCAAGAGTGGGGAGAAAAACCTACACACTTCAGTAGCTCCCAAGCACATTTCTGTGTTACAGTATCATCTTCTGTAATGATGTAATGATGGGTGCTAAATCATAAATCAAAGGTACAATTAGGTTCATACTTCCCTACTGAATAATAATAATAATAATCATAATCATAGTAATGACAGTTACAGGGTACTTCCTGTGTTTCAAGCACTGCTCTAAGTGCTTTACATGTATTATCATTTTATCCTTTTGATGCCCTGTGAGATACGGTATTCACCTATGTCTCCCTGATACTCCCTTTTTACAAACAGAGCAGTCGAGATTTAGAGAGGTTAAGTAACTTGTAAAAGTTGGCACAATCTAGAGCTGGCAGGCCAATCCCAGCGCTCATGTTTGTACACACTAACACAGTGATTAAGTGCATGATGTATATTTATGCAAGATTTCTGGTGTCACTAAAAATTGATACTGGGAACTAATAAGCAGTAAACTTACATCGAGCATTTTAGTGGGACCTCTCATTTCCTTCATGGTTCCTGATAAACGAAGTTTCAGTGTTGCTTAGGTTGTTCAAGTTTTAGTTTTGCTGAGTTTGCCTTCACAGCACTTTCCACACCTCACGGTGCTTACTGCACTTGAGGCTTGTTCTTGAGTGCTGTGCATCAGTGAAGTATGTTTCTCCAAACTCGGGAGCTTCCTATTCTTATGTAAAAGGATTTGGATCCTTCTCCCTTAAATCGAGGTATTTAATATTATTAGATTATCTTCTGTTGCTCACTGCTAGGTGCTACAATGACATCCACCAAACAGAAGCATTCTGTAAGTTTGAGGCATTAACTTATTTAGCATGAGTGAATTAGCACACGTGCTTTATCATTTCCAAACACTTTGGATTTTATTGATTTTTCTTTTTTTAACAGAGGTTGTCTGATGTATTGTTGCTGGAGCAAACAGAATGCTCATTATCAGTACCTTTATAGTTACTATTTTGTAGTCATTGATTTATTAAAGCTGTACCTACCAAGTACACAGTTAATGAAGCATTGACCATTTCTAATCAAGGAATTCTTACAGATTTTTTGAAAATGAATTGGCTAGGTTCTTTCTTTGTAGCTATTGGGAGACCTTGGACTTTGAGAAGAAAACCCAGGACCCTCGCAGAACTTAGGAAAGCTAACAATGTTGCAGTTGAGTTACGGCGCCACACGCTTAAAACAAGTTTAGAAGTGCTCACTTCTTGTAGTACCTTTCTTAATTACATTCTTGTGCTGCCGAAGAAGAGGAGAAACAGATAATTTCTTCATTTCATACTTGGCAGTGCTTATAATGTGCTAGAGAAAATATTTTCCCCTCAAAGGAAAATAGGAAGTCTGCTTTGAAAATTTAAAAATCTATTTTCTGGAGCTATAATAAACACATTGTAAAATAACTTTAATGTTTTGATTCATGATTTATGTTCATGTAGGTAATTCACTAATATTTATCAAAAGATTTTCCTCTTTTAATGAAATTCATTATTTTAGACCTTACAAAAGTATTGGTACCTGGTCATCAGAAGAAAATTATTTTCTCATTTTACAAATTAAATGTTGTGGAGTATCTTACATGAGAATAAAATATATATTTATATTATTTTAAAAATTAAATATTAATTTACTTCATATCAATTTCTGTATATTCAATGTAAACTTTACACATCATCAGGTTTTTAATAACCTGCTTTTCTTTTTTGTAAGCTAATATCTTAGTATTTAATCATGCCAAAATATTATGACTTTAACTGCATTTCTTGATTAAGCCTTACTGAGGCATTCAATTTTGAAGTGAAATGGTTTGAGTTTTTCATTATCTTTAAACATAAAAGATTCAGCTTAGCTTTTGAAATCTAATGTGTACTCTTTAAAAAAATAAATTACTCTTAAAGTTTTGAAGCCATTCAGTAATGACATGTGGAGCATATTGAAAATAGGTTAATGATTTTTCAGATCTGTGCTAGGTACTTGCGTGCAGTAAGTAATGTACTAACGAAGCTTGAGTGCCATCCTAGGCTAGGGTTAAAAATCTAATGGACTGTCTTCTGTCTAGTGATTTCATGCTACTAATTTTTTTCTTGTTTATGCTTGACTGCAAATGTACAAAATACAAATGTTTTGTTTGGATTCTAAATACAAAGGCCATGGAGTTTAGCCCGCTATTGCAAAAAAGAAAAAACTTAAATATAAAAATCAATGAAGTTTTTCACTTTTGTTTTTGGGGGGTAATCCAGATGATATAAAATAATAAAAATCAATGAAGGTTTTCGTTTTTGTTTTGGGGGGTAATCCAGATGATATGAATAGAAACATATTCATATTCTCTCAGAAGAAAATGTCTTATTGTGAATTGTACAACTGAAATACACTGTTTTTGTAATGCACTGTGGCAGAAATGATTTCTTCTTATGTAAACAATCACTTTTATTGTTTCTAATTAAAAATATAGATTGCTTTATTAAATAATAAATTCTTTTATTAAAAATAAAAATATATAAACATTATGTAAACAATAGATTATTTTATTAAAAATAAAAATATATTGTTTCCAACAATAGGGGACCAAAAAAGTAGTATGGAATAGTGTAGAGGCATTAAAAAATAATAATATTTTAGAAAAATATTGGTTCCTCTTATCATTAACCACAGCATACTGGCATTAAATAACTTTAAAACATTACAGACCAGTATTTAAGGTTTACCTGTTTTGGTGCATTGGGGCATTGTTGATTTTACATTCCCTAACTAGTTCTCTTTATTTATTTATTTATTTATTTATTTATTTATTTATTTATTTTTTAATGTTTATTTATTTTTAAGAGTGAGAGACAGAGAGAGAGCGAGCAGGGGAGGTGCAGAGAGAGAGAGAGAGAGAGAGAGAGAGATAAAGAAAGACGGAGACACAGAATCTGAAGCAGGCTCCAGGCTCTGAGCTGTCAGCATAGAGTCAGATGTGGGGCCCGAACTCACAAACCATGAGATCATGACCTGAGCCAAAGTTGGATGCTTAACCAACTTAGCCAGCCAGGTGCCCTGTCCCTAACCAGTTGTCTTATTTAAAGCTTATTTTCCAGCTTTACCTGCTGATTGAAATTTTCATATATCCAAATGAGACAATAGCAACCACCATTTATTCTTCAGAATTTTGCCTTTACAGTGATTTGATTCAAGAACTCAGCCTAGGTTTCACTGATTCATAAGGCACAGTCTGATGAAAACATGTCATTGTGGAATTAGGTTATATTTCATTTAAATTGATTTTCTGCCTGTCAATTAGCAAGTGACAATTACTCACTAAATACACTTTGTAATAAATTTCTATGTTTAGAAAATACTGAGACAGGGGCGCCTGGGTGGCTCAGTTGGTTGAGTGTCCGACTTTGGCTCAAGTCAAGATCTCACAGTCCATAAGTTCAAGCCCCACGTTGGGCTCTGTGCTGACAGCTCAGAGCCTGGAACCTGCTTCAGATTCTGTGTTTCCCTGTCTCTCTGGCTCTCCCCCACTCATGCTCGCTCTCTCTCTCTCTCTCTCTCTCTGTCAAAAATAAATAAAACATTAAAAAATTTTTTAAAAGAAAATGCTGAGACATTTTTGGAAGTTCAAGTGATTTGGAAATGGGAATGCCTGAATACTACAGAATTGTCTTTAAGCAGGCAGTACAAGTTATACAGTCTCTTAGTGCACTCATTTTATTTTTGGCAGTGTGATCCTGATTGCATTGTGAATCTTCTCTATGTAGCATAAATTCCATACAGGATGTTTTTGTTCTTCATCTGATATCCTCCCTTTCTTCTCTTATTGCAGATGTCATATACTTTCCACCTAAAATTCTGACAAGTGTCGGGTCTAATGTTTCTTTTCACTGCATTTATAAAAATGAAAACAAGATTGTTTCCTCAAAAAAGATTATTTGGTGGATGAATTTAGCTGAGAAAATTCCTCAAAGCCAGTATCATGTCGTGGGTGACCATGTTAGCAAAGTTACTTTTCGCAGTTTGAAGGCAACCAAACCTCGAGGGAAGTTTACCTACGATGCAATATACTGCTGCAACGAGCATGAATGCCACCATCGCTATGCTGAATTATATGTGATTGGTAAGAATACTGAACTTCCCTTCATTTCCTTCCACAGACAGATTTTTATTATGGACCCTATATTAGAGTCCCATTGATAATGTAAGGAAATTTTATTTTCATTAAAAAATTTGTGGTGATTTTGCTTTGTATTAATATTTTAATGTGTTTTAAATAGATGTCGATATCAATATATCATGTGAAACTGATGGGTACTTAACTCAAATGACTTGCAGATGGTCAACCAATGCAATCCAATCACTCGTGGGAAGTACTTTGCAGTTGAGGTATCATAGGTATGTATTATTTTTGCTGAGTTATTATTCTGTGGATATGGTGAGATAAAACTTTTTATAGAAATATCATCAGAACAGTAGTCTAGTAGACGTTCTTCCTAATAGAGGAAGGTACTATATACTTAGGAAATTGTTGAGGGATTAGGTGATTTTTGAAAAATTTACATTGATAGAAAAAATATAACTTGTTTTTACCTCAAATTATTTTTCTGATAATCAGTTAATTTTCCATAATTGCCTTTTAATTATTGAATGAAATCCAGGAAGAATTGGCTTCTGTACATTTTAGTTTGACTTAGAGAATTGGCCAGAGGAGAATATCCATGATTATAGAGGTCCAGTATCATTTGCTAAAGATAAATATCTTGGAAAAAAGTCAGAGGTTGTTGCACAAAGATTCTAAGAGATAATATGAATGCTTTCAGAAGTAGGAAAGATTAGGAAAGAAATGCTTAATAAGGAGTGAAGTGTTATGATAAAGAGTAATTTATGCTTGTTTATTTTTGTGCTTCCCTGTTTTGAAATGATTCCAAGACATCATCTTCCTGTAGTATCATCTGAAGTAATAGAACTCTTGATTAGGAGGAGGTAGATACATTTTTATTTTTATAATCTCTCTTAGTAGTTTTCAGTGATATATACTGCTCTCAAACACGCTGTCTCAATTTGTGTTCATACTGGGGCCTTCCAGTTTGTCTCCCTTGTCCTCATTTCTTCTTCTTTTTTTTTTTTTTTTAATGTTTTTATTTTTATTTTTGAGACAGAGAGAGACAGAGCATGAGCCGGGGAGGGGCAGAGAGAGAGAGAGAGAGAGAGAGAGTGAGTGAGAGACAGAATCCAAAGCAGGCTCCAGGCTCTGAGCTGTCAGCACAGAGCTTGACACGGGGCTTGAACTCACGAACTGTGAGATCATGACCTGAGCTGAAGTCAGACGCATAGCCAACTGAGCCACCCAGGTGCCCCTACTCATTTATTCTTAAAATCTAAATTTTCTACGTGAAAAACAAATCCCCGTCCTCAAATACTGTGATCTGAATTCTGTTCCTAAAGTGACTAGTCTATTCTTTAAAAAAAATTTTTTTTAATGTTTTATATTTTTGGGAGAGAGAGACAGAGCGTGAGCAGGGGAGGAGCAGAGAGACAGGGAGACAAGGAATCTGAAACAGGCTCCAGGCTCTGAGCTGTCAGCACAGAGCCGGACATGGGGCTCAAACTCATGTACCGGGAGATCATGACCTGAGCCAAAGTCGGGCGCTCAACTGACTGAGCCACCCAGGCACCCCATGACCAGTCTATTCTATTCTTATGTAGTGGTAGAAAAATGGGGCAATTTCTACATTTCTTACATGGGAATAATAGCTGGCTTCATCTTACTTGATAGTAGCATTTTAAAATCAATAGAATGTTCATGGGATGCCATTTTACTTCTATAATCTGTCTTTACGTTCCTTCCATAACATTTTCACATTAAAAAAGGTGTTTGTGGATGATCATCACATAAGCTCTGTACCTCAATTAAATCGCTAATATTTACAGAAGAGTATGAAACTCCTGCATGTACTGTGGCGAGTTTTTTAAACCTCTCTAAGACTCCACTTCCTTGTCTGTAAAATGGAGTGAATAATAGGACTTACAAGGTTTCTGTGAGAATTAATGATAAATTCCATTTAATTATAGTTAAGTGATAGAATTTCTCCTGGTAAATATTCAGTAAATGGCTATTGCTGTCATGATGACAAAGATATAACCTTTGCATTCCAAATGGAGCATTACTGTGTTTCTGTACATGGTCACGGTTCTTTTTACCGCAGATGATTCCCCATATCTTGTTCTCATCTCTCCCCTCTCCCCACTAGCACTCATTCACACACAGACACCCCAATGATTGTAATTTTGAGGAGATAGGCAGGAAAATGTCACAAAAAATAGAACGAGAAACATAAGAATGTAGGTTTTTCATTTTCTTGTAATCTCCTTACTCCATTTTTATGGAAACAAAATGCTAATTTAACCACTTAAATACCATGTTCAGAGCAAATAGTGGAAGAAGGGCTATTTCAAAGAAAAGGAAAAATGCTTCGTATGTTCTGAGGTAGAGTGTTGATCGGGACACAGTTATAAAAATTGCTTTCTTAATTTTCTTCTCCGAGAAAATGCGTTATATATTTAACTATATGATTCAGATATAAATCATTTTCATTGTAATGCTCCGAACTGGAAAATACTAGGACATTGTCAATTAAGCTGTAATTTACTGTCATCAGTTATGTCTTCAGTTTCTGGTGGAATTTAATCCATATTTAAAGTGTAAGGGATTTATCTTCCTTCCCATCTCAGGAATGCTCCAATACTACTTGTGATCCATACTTTTAAAATGATAATCACTTAAATATAATATTAACTTAACTATCAGTGTCGTAGGTTCTACCTCTACTTGGATCCATAGAGAAGGAATACCAATTATTTTATTTGCATTTCCACTTAGTATCTAATAAAATATTTAATAAGGTTTGTTGTCATTTTTATGGAAATACATAAAATTGTGATACAGTGGGGAAATCAAAAATGCATTTCCAATAAGAACATCTATTTTAAGTGGAATAAAATCTATGGCGTTCTCTCATATATCTTACCGTTTTCATCAATGTTGTATATTAACTGAGTGTTCTCGTATCTTTTAAGGAGCAGCCTTTACTGCTCTGATGTTCCATCTATTCATCCCATATCTGAATCTAAAGATTGCCATTTGCAGAGAGATGGTTTTTATGAATGCGTATTTCAGCCAATCTTTCTATTGTCCGGCTATACAATGTGGATTAGAATCAATCACTCTTTGGGTTCACTTGACTCTCCACCAACGTGTGTTGTTCCTGATTCTGTGGGTATGTCAAACTGTGTTGTGTGTCTTCATTTTTATTAGCAGATTTGGATTCAGGTTGATTCATGGTAATTGTTGTGTTTTACCATTTTCAGATAACACTATTTTTAAACAAAATTTTGTGTGTGTTTATAGTGGAATTGAAAAGACAATCAACCTTAGAAAGTTTTACTGTTTTTATTTTTTTAAGTTACTTATAGCACAGTGTTTTTGTAATAGGAATACTTTCAGCATGTAATTTGATAAGTTATATTGGTCATTGGTAATAAAATGTAGCAGTAATATTATTGTAAATAATGCACTGCTTTGTTTTTCTCCCAATGTACTTATGAAAACATTTGGTGTTTTTAATTTAGAAATTTAATTTGGGTATTGTGATGGATTTTGTAATCTGAGTAGTCATAACCAGAGAGTTTAATTTGTGAGGCTGTGTAGGCTACCGAAAGATTCAAAATGACTACACTGAACAAAAAAAAAAATAAAGATGATATCCATCATGATATTTTTAAATACGCTTAAAAAAGATCCACTGATTTCAAAGGATTAAGAATATACTGAAAAGTATAATATATCCCTCCAATATTGCTGCAAAGTCTTTGAGAAATGACCTATTTATGATTATGCAATAGAGGTAAAAGAATATCTTTGGTCCTATATACGATTTTGTTGGGAAATTATGCCAAAAATCAGTATTTGATTCGTTATATTTTCAAATAATTCGTACATATCTGAATTAAAACCTATATTTTGTTAAATGTATGATAAAATCATAATATTTAGGGTTTTTTTTATTACCATAGAGTCCCAATTAATTGATTTCCTCCCCCACGTGCGCGCATGTGCACACACACGCACATGCATACACACAAACTATTTAGTTTGGTTCCACTTAAAGGGATTTTACTGTAAGGAGTACTTCTCTGGTACTAAGTATCTTGGAATAGCATGGAACCCTCTTACCACTCTCTACCCCACAAACACACACATTAATAACTTCACATGTAATATATGACACTATGAATTCAGTTCTATATGTTATCAGAACAACCTTTGATGTTATTCTTTTCAGTACTAAAATTAGGAGTTTAAGTTAGGCTTATACTGCCTACTTAGTACTAGAAAACAAGGTGGAGATTCAACTTTAGGATCCAAATGCCAGTTCCATGTGTTACTAGCTTTGTAAACATGGGCTAGACATGTAAGTGCCCCGTGACTAGTTTATCACCCATAAAATGTGGAAAGCTTCTCCTTCCTCTTCACTGTGCATGTTGTAGGGATCATGCAAACTCTTGTACTTTAAAGTATCCTTTCTGCAAACTAGATATTCATGGAATATATCCATATGATATCCATATGATTCAGTCAAGTAAGATCACAGATTGAATGTCTTAGCATCTCTCACATATTCATACTTCCTTTTCTGAGGAGGAATTAACTTTTCAGGAGTTGAAATGTATGTCATCTTACTGTTGGTCAAGAATGTCTTCTTCATATATGAAGAATTGGATAAGCATGAGAAACATTAGAAATGAAAAGGTTTAGAGGTTTTGGCCATCAACAGTCTTAAGGTATTATAAGTGCAGAGCTTCAGAGTTCATACTACTGTGCTGGGATGTTGGGACTTTTAGTTCCCAAATATGCTGAGTTTGCACATTGACTTGTACTATTTTTTTTTAATCTCCTTTGAGAAGGAGATACTGCTTTATAGAGTATAAAAGATTATAACATCATCATAATGTTTTAAAAATATTCTCACTGTTTAAATTACTGTTATACAGTACTATTTTTAAATTTTCTAGTGAAACCACTGCCTCCATCCAGTGTGAAAGTGGAAATTACTGTAAAAATTGGATTATTGAAAATATCTTGGGAAAAGCCAGTCTTTCCAGAGAATAATCTTAAATTCCAGATTCGCTACGGCTTAAGTGGAAAAGAAGTACAGTGGAAGGTACATTTTACATAGAAATGTCTTCAGCTTGTGTCACTAAATGTTATTTCTTATAAGTGTTTAAGAATTTTATTGCATAAGATTTATTTTATTGGCACAAATGTACATCTTCCTGTATTCCGTAGCTGTTTTTGTTAAGTAGATATTTCTATAGGTTTAACCCTTTTTAAAAGAATTGTTTTCATGTTTATTTTTGAGAGAGATAGAGATAGACAGAGACAGAGAGAGAATGAGTGGGGGAAGGGCAGAGAGAGAGAGAAGGGGCAGAGGATCTGAAGCAGGCTCTGCGCTGGCAGCAGAGAGCCCAATGTGGGGCTCAAACTCATGAACCATGTGATCATGACCTGAGCTGAAGTTGGGCACTTAACTGACTGAGCCACCCAGGCACCCCTAGGTCTAACCCTTTAAAGTTATGACATTTCCTGTAACCCATCATTTCCCAAAATGAGTTTGACAGAATATTGAAATATTCCTTGAAAAAAGATTGCATGGATGAATAAATGTAGGAACCCCTGTATCACTGTGTGTTCCTAGTACAGAACTGCACTGGGTTACATATTAAAGGTTTAGATAGGTCCTGCATCAAAGTAATATTTGTGACTTTATTCTATTCTGTGTTTCTCAAACTCAATTTACCAAGGAACTCTTTTTCCTTTAACATCTAATATTCTTTAGTACACTTATGTTCAAAGGGACACATTTTGGAAGAAGCTGCTTTTACCAAACAACTAAAACCACACCCATAGTGGCAAGTGTGCATATGGTGACAGGCCACGTCAGTTTTCAGATGGCAGCCGGCAAAGACCCAGGAATATTAGGAACCCTAATTATGCCTTTAGATCATCATGATTTTAGCAGAAAGGATGTGCCAGTTTACCATCTTATTGAAGAGACTATCAGAGATATCACTATGTAACCACTCAGTTAAAATTATTAAGAATTTCTGTGGGTAGAGGATTAGTGGACAGAAATTAGTAATAGAGTTGAGAACAGCTGAGAGTGAGGTTGCAAGTAGGTCAGTCCAAATCTTGGCCTGAGAAGGAGACCACAGATGACTAAGATAATCCTTCACTTGAAGGAGCTCAAGATCCAAGTCACATATTTCTGTAGCCAGAAAACACAAAGTCAGCCCTCTGTTAATTTTGGAATAGTATTAAGGTTTTAAATAGAATGCACTTCAGGGCCCTTTAGCTACATAGGTGTTGGTAATGATTACTCTAATGCTTGAGTTTATTTTACAGATGTATGAGGTACATGATGCAAAATCCAATTCTGCCAGCGTCCTGGTGCCAGATCTGTGTGCTGTCTATGCTGTTCAGGTGCGCTGCAAGAGGCTGGATGGGCTGGGATATTGGAGCAATTGGAGTAGTCCAGCCTACACAGTTGTCACAGATGTAAAAGGTCTGTAGAGATTTTGTAAATGTGTCCTAAAAATGCACGAGGATGTGCGTTTCCAATAGGACTAAAAACTATGCCTTCTGAGAGCACATGTACAACTTGGGCTCCTTGTCCTTCTGCAGTTCCTACCAGAGGACCTGAAGTTTGGAGAATAATTAATGAAGACACCACTAAAAAAGAGAGAAATGTTACTTTACTTTGGAAGGTATTCCTGCTTTTTATATTACTCTTAAATTTTATTTTTATACTTATGAAAGACTTCATAATCCTGTCATTTTTTAGGCTCTGCAGCCCAATATTTCATTTCAGTTTTGAGATGTGATTGCAGAGAGCTACAATGTGCTGGCATGGAGTTAGGGAACTTCATTCTATTCTCAGCTGAGTATATTACAGCTAGGTCAGCATTATTTTGGCAAAGTTGCTTAGATGCTTCAGCCTCAGTTTTCTCATCTGTATAAATGTAGAGCTGGACTAGATGATATCTGATAAAATTCTACTCCCCACCTACCCAGATTGTTCCACACCCCGCAGGCATACATGTGTATGTGTTTGTGTTTTTTTTTTCTGTTATTTCTGATTTTGAGGAATCTCGATGACAAAAAAAAAATATATGGAGAAACACTTCCAGTCGACTGTATGGAGTCGTTTTCGATGGGTTGTAAGGCATTGGCAGCACTGAATCTTATTTGAAACAGGTGGCAGTAATGGAGGAAGTGGGGTGTATTGTTAATGCTCTGTAGAATGGAAGAACATAATTGGACTAGATATGTATTTTACATGGAATCATCAGTGATCTGGTATGATTTTTTTTTAAGTGATCGGGCAGAAATTCTGGGATGCCGTATACATGGTTCTGATAGCCTCCGTTACTTGAAGTAGCAACAATTATGAGAAGAGATAACAAATGACACTGGGGTTAACATAAATGATGATTAATATCTTTTCAGCTCTTTCTTGTTGTTGCTTTGCAGAACCAGAACGTTGTTGGTTTTTCAGATGAGGAAACTCTTGACTCTCTGCCGGTCTTTCTTTTCTCTAAAATTAGTGTGAAACTTCTCAGTAGAAAAGTGTCCTAATTGTATCATAATTAATTATACTTAAATGATTTATTCCCTGAGTCTTAAGGAAAAAAATAAGTTTCCTGTGCTGTATACCCATCCCGATGACTTCATTGTGTCTCTGTCAGACACCAGCCCTCTCCTACCTCACCTCCCCATATTTCAGCCTTGAACTAGACAGGGCTTGCCCTGGTCTGCCCCTGCCTCCCAGTGGGAAACATATAAGAAGAGTTCATGAGCTTGGTTGATATAAAAAGCACGGGAGCCCTTAAACTAATCAATTTTCATGTTTACTACAGCCTCTGATGAAAAATGACTCATTGTGTAGTGTAAGAAAATACGTGGTAAAACATCATACTTCCCGCAATGGAACATGGTCAGAAGATGTGGGAAATCACACTCAATTCACTTTCCTGTGGACAGAGCAAGCACATTCTGTTACAGTTCTGGCCGTCAATTCAATTGGTGCTTCTTTTGTGAATTTTAATTTAACATTCTCATGGCCTATGAGCAAAGGTAAGAAAGGGTACAGGGTGGTAAACCTGTGCCCCTTTCAATATCTAATTTTTACAAACTCCTCCCATTCTAAATGATCTTCCAAGAAGCCTGCAGTTCCCTGAATCTGTAAGTCTGTCTCCTGTCTTTAATTTCTTCTTTTCTGAAAAACAGCAAAGCAGGTTGTACCCTGGTTATATAATATGGTCCTTGGGTTTTCATGTGGTAGAACCATGTTGAAATAATATTATGATAAATGAGAATATTCTAGTAAATCTAATACCTAAATCTTTTGGATCAATGCAAGTTGTACGTGAATTAATCTCTCTCTCCCTGCCTCTGTGTGTGTGTGTGTGTGTGTAAAAGTAAGTACAGGTACATGTGTGTATTATATTTATTACATACATATGTAATAGTATGACATGGATGCAAGTAATTGTTCAGACTGGAAAATTAATCTGTTCTTCATTAAAAATTTTTTTTTAACATTTTTATTTATTTTTGAGACAGAGAGAGACAAAGCATGAATGGGGGAGGGTCAGAGAGAGGGAGACACAGAATCTGAAACAGGCTCCAGGCTCTGAACTGTCAGCACAGAGCCCAACGCGGGGCTCGAACTCACGGACCGCGAGATCATGACCTGAGCCAAAGTCAGCCGCTTAACCGACTGAGCCACCCAGGCACCCCTGTTCTTCATTTAATACAAGTGATGAACTGGGGCTCTGTGGTGGCTCAGTCAGTTAAGCATCCAACTCTTTGTTTTGGCTCACAGTTCATGAGTTCAAGCCCTGCATCAGGCTCCACTCTGACAGCATGGGGCCTGGGATTCTCTCTCTCTTCCTCTTTCTCTGCTCCTCTTCCATGCTCTCTCTCAAAATAAATAAATAACTTTTTAAAAAAGTGATGAACCTTCTTTAATTAATTTTGATATATTTGATTAGAGAATTGAGAACTGCCTTAATAGGAGTTTCCAATCTGCATTACATATTCAAAGTGTAACTTTTTAATGGAAAATTAAAATCTCTTGTATCTCTACTAATCTCTTCCATGAAGTCTTTGCTTATTGCTTTGATTAGGTATGTCCTAAATTGGGGTGCTTCCTACCTTTCTTAAGGTATTTTATATCTTGCCTTATATTAATGATTAGTTTTGTATGTATAGTGTAAGCTTCTTGTAAGTTCCATAGCATCTACACAATGTTTTACACTAAAAATATTTTCCATCAAGATGTTCTAGAAATATTTATTGAATGCTGCACTGTGTTAAGTGGTGGGAACTCCAATGTGAGAAAAACTATAAATGGTCTCAGTATCCACAGAGCCAAATCAACTTTTTGATTATTTAATTAACAAATAATCAAATAATCATACAAGTTGATGCTTATTTACAAACTGAGATAAATGTTCCCAGGAGAGGAATATAATTTTATAAAAGGAAATAAAATAGGAACCTGACTTGGTATTGAGGTTTAGAGACGCTTTCTTAAGCAAGCAGTATAGGAATGAAACTTCCCCAAAAGAGCATTGGCTCTTGAGAGAGGAAGAGTCTGACCGAAAGTCCTTGTGGCATAGGAGAGGACATGAAGGAATTTTATCCTCACATATGGAAATACAGTGGAGGCTTTTTTTTTTTTTAAGTAGGCTTCATGCCCAGCACAGAGTCCATTGTGGGGCTTGAACTCACAACCCTGAGATCAAGACCTGAGCTGAGATCAAGAGTCGGATGCTCAACTCACTGAGCTACCCAGGCACCCCTCCAGTGGAGGCTTTTAAGTGAGACTCTGTGAGGAGACAAATGATCAGATTTGTTCTTTGAAAGCACAACTCCATCAGCAGGAGAAAAGAGTTTGCAGAGAAGTAGAGGGGATGATTAATAAGCTTGGGCAGTATTCCAGTGGCGAGCAACTTCCTTGACTCTATCCAAAATCCCGTTTTTGGTTTCTCCTCAATAGCATATATTCCCACATCTTTCCGCATACATGACTCTGTGGTACAAAAATAATTGTATTATATTTATTTATATAAATGTCAGCCTTCTCTTCCTTCTCCTTTTGTCTAATAGGTTATATGTGCCTTGAGGGTATTTGATTTTTTACATTAATTTTGAATTTAAAAACAAATTTCCTTCTTTTCCCCTCAGTAAATACCGTGCAGTCACTCAGTGCTTATCCTTTAAACAGCAGTTGTGTGTTTCTTTCCTGGAAATTATCACCCAGTGATTACTCTCTGATGTATTTTATTACTGAGTGGAAAATTCTTAATGAAGACAGTGAAACTAAATGGCTTAGAATCCCCTCATCCGTTAAGAAGTATTATATTCATGGTAAGTTTGCTGTACTTTAATAAGTTTCTCTTATGGAGTAGTAGGAGAGTGATTATTAATTCAAATAACATAGCCAGTTAATGAAAACTTAAAAAATATAGATGATACTGCCATCTTACTACATACAATTCTATCCCTTTATCATAAACATTCAATTCTATTTCATTTGATCCTTTTAAAATATTTTACACAGTTGTAATCATATCATCTATCAACTTTTTTTCTGATTTGTTCCTTTGATATATCACAAGCATGTTTCTCTTTTCTCCCCAATCCTTTTAACCATATTTTTAATGATCATATAGCATCTTATTCTAAAGTCTACTTAAACCATTTATTTTTTTGAGAACATTTATGTTGCTTCTAGCTTTACCTTTTTTTTTCTAGACTATTTTTTAATGGCTTTTACTATCTACCACCAAATTGTTTTCCCAAATATGTGTACCAACATATAATACCACTAGTGGAGAGTGGGAATGCCAGACTGAAGGTCTAAAAATGTAGGACTTGGTGATGTAGGCAATATAAACTCCCCAGAGTAGACCAGTTG
>NW_024412388.1:54587458-54640535 GCF_014898765.1 Herpailurus yagouaroundi
GGACTTGGTGATGTAGGCAATATAAACTCCCCAGAGTAGACCAGTTGCCCCAGGAGGTGATTAAACTGCATAATACAGTATCTCCAAGTCTGAGTAAGGTTGAAGTAGGGAAGCTAATGATTACCATGATCCGACAATACAGTATCACTCCAGAGACTTATACTTCAGTTGCATTCCAAAGACCCTAGCATCAGGGCACATAGAAACGATTGATAGAGAACTAAATTCAGTTCATTACCACTGTGGTCCAGATGATTATTTTCTGTGCTTTTATTTAAGTTATGGGAATATATAATTTAGGCTTCAAAGAGATTGATCCCTTGTGGAATATTTATATATTATCAACATTTGTAAAAATGATACATCACTGATAGATTTGTTTTGAGCTTTGTTATACAGATCTTTGTTCCCTTGATGGGGGGCGGGGTGGGGGGCTGGATAAGCAAGGGGAATCCTGGTCCCTGCCCCTACTTTGCATTTCATAAGACTTTAGTCTCACAGCTGCCTTGAATAGGGAAACTAAGTAAACTAAATGCATATTAAAGAGGAATGTTGCTAGCTTTGGGGATATGGGAGAGGAGGTTGGGCATATTGTCCTAGAAAGGGAAACTGGAAGCTCATATCCTATGAGCTTGAACAAATTGGTAATCATTGGAACGTGCTTTTGAGATTGCAATCTTCTGTCTCTGGGTAATATTTTCAAAAATTAGTTACAAAGTATTGTCATTACTAGGAGAATTTGGAATGCTTAGGTTATTTTCGAAACTTGCTTAGTCATCAGTTTCGATCCATAAATAACTAAATTTCTAGGTGTGGAAATATAGGAGAGTCACCTAAAATTTTTTTATATAAGTTTTAGTCATTAATATTAATTCAGTAGGAATGACCCTTCAATAAATTTTTCTCCTCAGATCATTTTATCCCCATCGAGAAGTATCAATTCAGTCTTTACCCAGTATTTATGGAAGGAGTGGGGAAACCGAAGATAATTAATAGTTTTACCCCAGGTAAATTTTTTCCTTTTGGTTTCTTTTCACACAGATGTGTGGTTTCCTACTCAGTTAGCAGTTATATTGCCATCTGATTATATTCTTTTTGATGAAGTCATGGAAGAGTCCAGAGTCTTACATAGATGTGTCAGGGAGTGATTGCAGTAGGAGTGTATGGTTCCCTGGTGGTAGTAAGAAGGAGAACAGCCAACCATGGTATTGTACTCTCGTATTGGAAATTAAATTTTTCAGTCTCAAATTGGATAAAAAGTTAATGGAAACAAAATAAAGGGAGATATGCAGCTGTACAATAAAATACATCATCAGAAAGACTACTTGGAAAAATAGGACTTTTCTGTACAATTCATATAAATGTATCTACCCCAAGTAATATGTTTGGGGGTATATACTTATGAGCCTTTAAATTTTAATCAGTCTTTTAAAGGAAACATTTTGTTCCCTAAAAATAAAACTAGAAAGGTAGTTATAGAAATAAATTCACTGTTCCTCTTAAATTTCTGATTCATCTTACCATGGTTGGAGTATTAACATTTTGATTTTGCTATTACTGTTCACATTGTCTTCAAATCGAAGCAACCTAATGATGAAGTTGAAGAGAGAAATATTTTGCCTGGTTTCAGAATTAAAATAATTATAAAAATTCATTCATTATTTGACAAATACATGTTGGGCACAAGAACTGGGGATTGAACAGTAAACATCAGTCTCTGTACTCATGGAGCTTAAACCCCAGTGCTCTAATGGGAATGACAGTAAACAAATCATGTATAATATAACAGCAGATAGAAGTAAGTGCCATGAAGCAAAATAAAAGTAAGATGAGTTAAAGTGTGGTTCTTTAGGGGCTCCTTGTTGCGGGGGGGGGGGTCTCAGTAGGGTAAGCGTCTGGCTTCAGCTGAGGTCATGTTCTCATGGCTTGTGAGTGTGCGCTCTGTGTAGGGTTCTCTGCTGTCAGCGCAGAGCCCAATTCGGATCCTCTGTCTCCCTGTCTCTCTGTCCCATCCCTGCTCACACATTCTCTCTCTCTTTCTCAAAAATAAATAAACATTTAAAAAAAAGTGCTGCTTTAGTTAGGATGCCCAGAATTGGTCTTTTTCTCTGCGCAGATGACATTTAAGTCAAGACCTACAAGTACAAAAGAAGACATTTCAGGCAAAGGTTAGCAAGTGAAAAGTTTCTGAAGAGCAAGTATATTTGGTAGCTCAAGAAAAGCAAGGTCAATGTGCGTAGTGAACAAGGTAGACATTGGCAGGTGTTGTAAGTAGGCTTCTCTAGAAGCAGATGCTGAGACAGAGTCATCAGAACTTTAATTGGTACTTTGACTTATATAACCTAAGGTGATCAAATGGAATTGGCAAAGAAATAATTTTGAAAAAATGTTTTGCTAAATTACAGTAAACATAATTCTGAACAAAATAATAATTTTATTAATGTGACCATAATTATAGTTTATCTTTTTCTTATTTTTATATCTTTAAAGTAATACAGATTTATGATAAAATCAGAAAAAAAGTCTATTGTAATTATTGATACAGAAAGATGTCATTATTTTCTCAAGCTTCCGAATCGTGTGAATTGTATGTCTTTTTCAGATGATATTGAAAAACGCCAGAATGATGCAGGTCTATATGTAATTGTGCCAATAATTATTTCCTCTTCAATCTTATTGCTTGGAACATTATTAATATCACACCAAAGGTAATGTGTTTGATGTGAAAAATCTTTATGAAAAAAGCCCTTGAGAATATTTAAACCTTAATTTAAACCCCAAATCAGAAACATTAAAGTATGCTAGATATGTTTATGTGTATTCAGTATACAATTAAGATAGCCTAAAAAGAAAAGGCCTGTTTTCAGGAAACCACATTCTGTTTTGCTAGTACCACATAAACATCATGGAAGAAATTATTTATTTATTTATTTATTTATTTATTTATTTATCCATCCATCTATCTATCTATCTATTTATTTATTTATTACTATTTTTTAATCTTTATTTTTGAGAGACAGAGAGGGAGAGTGTACATGAGCAGGAGATGGGCAGAGAGAGAGGGAAATAGAGGATCAAAGATCTGAAGCAGGTTCTACATTGAGAGTAGAGAGCCCAATGCAGGGCTCAAACTTACAAACTGTGAGATCATGACCTGAGCTGAATTTGGACGCTTAAATGACTGAGCCACCCAGGCACCCCAGAAATTCATTTTTAAAATGTAAATACATTCAGGAAATAACAGGCTTATAACAGGATATCCTAAGCAGTATGTTCTCAGATACGGCAAAAATGACTTTTAGAGTTGTAGATTTTGGGTTGAGGACTTTTAGTGATGAAGATTTACCTGGAGTGGACAGTTCATTTTTAAAAATCAGCACTGCACGGCTCCCCAGTTTGGCAAATAGCCTTGTTTGGCAAATAACCTTGAATTTCTTGTGGTTCTGTGGGTGCCCCATCACTGTGTGCTGAGAGGTCCAGACCAATGATATTATTTCACACATGCCAAATCTCTACAGAAACTTTTGTCTTATAGCAGAAAAGAGGGACAGGAGATTTTTAGAATCTGAATATATCTTTCAGTCAAGTGAGCTGATGAGGCCATATCAAGTGGAATTGTTTCTGAAATTCATCTGATGGCCACTTTTAATATATTATTTTCTCCAAGAAAATCCATGGCAAGTGTTCAGCACAGTGCCTGGCATAGAGCTGTCAAATAGTGTTGGCTATTTTTATTATTATACTGGTTATTAGATTTGATCTAGACAGAACGTTGTGGAAATCTTCATGGGATAGTATCTGAAATGAATCAAGCCCTACTGAGACATAGCTGATTAATTTCTAGTTTGTGCACTCATTAACTGTGAACATTTTCAGTATGAATGTTTTGTTATTTATCCTTTGCAGAATGAAAAAGATGTTTTGGGAAGATGTTCCAAACCCCAAGAACTGTTCCTGGGCACAAGGACTTAATTTTCAGAAGGTCCCTTTTTTAATTTTTTTAACCCAAAATATATAAGATTGCATTTAAATGCTATATGCCTTATATAGCTTCAAACATTATTAAGGTTTAAAATATTTTAAGGGTACGGTTTAAGTCTTATTGTATTCATTTAAATATGGGTTCTCTTTAATTACATATTTTTAAGAATAGCAAGATGCAGAGATTTAAAACCAGCATGAAACAAAATTCAGTAGGTAGTTTATCATGTGGGCATTAAATATATATCTGTATCACAGTATATAATAAAATAAATATTAGAATATTAAGAGTTAAATCTGATGAAGAACAGATATTTGGATATACTTTTTTGGTATAAATTGATTGTCTTTAGGTAAAAGCTGGAATCAATATTTTTTTTTTTTTTTTAATTTTTTTTTTTTCCAACGTTTATTTATTTTTGCGACAGAGAGAGACAGAGCATGAACGGGGGAGGGGCAGAGAGAGAGGGAGACACAGAATCGGAAACAGGCTCCAGGCTCTGAGCCATCAGCCCAGAGCCCGACGCGGGGCTCGAACTCACGGACCGCGAGATCGTGACCTGGCTGAAGTCGGACGCTTAACCGACTGCGCCACCCAGGCGCCCCTGGAATCAATATTTTTAATCCCTGTAATTATTTCCATAATTATTTAAATCAATTAAAAACTATAAAAATAATTATGGCCTCAAACACCACAACCTGAAAAATATAATTACCATAATAAAACTTACATTTAAGTACATTGGTTTTTTTTTCAAGCTAAAGTACTTTATGAATTAGCTACAATAAAATAATTTGTACTTACATCTATGATAGAATTTCTTAGAAACCTCTAGTGTTTAATATTTCATTAGTTCTTGTAGTTTCCCTTGAAGCCAGGTTGGTTTTCCACCCATAAAATTGAAAAAATAGAATTCAGTTTTCATGTCCAAATATCAACATGCTGTTTTAAATATCAGTCATATGGAGGTTATTAAGCAGTCTCAATGATTGCATCTTTATTATTAGTCACTGTTGAAAAGTCTTCACTGGTTTCCTTTTAGCTACAAGATAAAGTACAGTCCCTTTAAGCTAGCACTCAATGACTTCTGTCTACAATCTGTTATCAACTTACATAACCTATCTCTTCTGTCCCTGGGCCTTGGTCATGCCTTTACTGTTCCCTTTACCTCTACAGCCCCACCATGTCAGTGAAGACCTTGCCCTTCTAGGCCCCTTTCCCCAAACCTTCCTTTAACAAAAGTAGTTCAGAATTTCTCCCCCTCTAAGTTCCCAGAGCATTTTACTGTTTAATTTTTGTGAAAAGTTCTCTGAATTCCTGGGGAGTATTTTACCCCTCACAAATATTGACTGACTTCCTGCTGCATGTGAAGTATGAAAGTGAAGATTCAGTAAAGCATTGCTGGTAATTCATAAGAGTGTCTGCTTATATATGTGCAAATCACTGAGACATAGTCGTATATGCTTCAATCTGCAGCATCTCAGTTTCGTTTCCTGTAAAATGAAGTTTAATAGAACTCACATCATAAGATTGTTTTGGGGATTGAAGAAGATGGTACTTGTAACATAGTTAAGTTTCAATAACTATTAGTTATCGTTATTTTACATATTTAGATGTTTTAAATTATTATTCTTTCAGTTACACTGTGGGGTAAGTATCATTATCTCCATTTTATAGAAGAAAAAACCTGAAGCTCATAGTGATTAGGTGATTTATTTTAGAACCTGGCTTGGCTTGCCTATTTGTCTCACAGTGGAGCCTGCTCCATTAGTTCTTTTTCTCTCTAGTGGTGGCTTTCAATTTTTTTTTTTTGACCATGACCCACAGTAAGAAATATGCCTTACCTTGCAGCCCAGTACATGCATAGACGTAGATATGCAAAACTGAAAAAAGATGTCAAAGTGATTTTATTATATGCAGTGCTATTTTCAAAATTCTATTTTGTTTTAAAAATACTGATTGCAACCCAGTACGTTGATTTCACATACTAATGGCCTATGACTTGAGGTTAGAAAAACACTGCTCTACAGCTTATCGATGAACAAATGGACAAATATGTAATATTGTAGATATAACAGTGCAAACAATTAAATTGTAATTTTTCAGCAGAAATTACAGTCTTTTTTATATTAAATATAATTTATTGTCAAATTGGTTTCCATACAACACTCAGTGCTCATCCCAACAAATGCCCTCCTCAATGCCCATCACCCACTTTCCCCTCTCCCCCACCCGCCATCAACCCTCAGTTTGTTCTCAGTATTTAAGAGTCTCTTGTTTTGCCTCCCTCCCTCCCTCTCTGTAATTTTTTTTCCCCTTCCCCTCCCCCATGGTCTTCTGTTAAGTTTCCCAGGATCCACATATGAGTGAAAACATATGGTATTTGTCTTTCTCTGCCTGACTTATTTCACTTAGTATAATACCCTCTAGTTCTGTTCACGTTGCTGCAAATGGCCAGATTTCATTCTTTCTCATTGCCAAGTAGTATTCCATTGTATATATAAACCACATCTTCTTTATCTATTTTTCAGTTGATGGACATTTAGGCTCTTCCCATAATTTGGCTATTGTTGAAAGTGCTGCTATAAATATTGGGGTACAAGTGCCCCTGTGCATCAGCACTCCTGTATCCCTTGGATAAATTCCTAGCAGTGCTATTGCTGGGTCATAGGGTAGATCTATTTTTAATTTTTTGAGGAACCTCCACACTGTTTTCCAGAGCAGCTGCACCAGTTTGCATTCCCACCAGCAGTGCAAGAGGGTTCCTGTTTCTCCACATCCTTGCCAGCATCTATAGTCTCCTGATTTGTTCATTTTAGTCTCTCTGGCATGAGGTGGTATCTCAGTGTGGTTTTGATTTGTATTTCCTTGATGAGGAGTGACATTGAACATCTTTTCATGTGCCTGTTGGCCATCTGGATGTTTTCTTTAGAAAAGTGTCTATTCATGTCTTTTGCCCATTTCTTCACTGGATTATTTGTTTTTTGGGTGTGGAGTTTGGTGAGTTCTTTATAGATTTTGGGTTCTAGCCCTTTGTCCGATATGTCATTTGCAAATATCTTTTCCCATTCCATTGGTTGCCTTTTAGTTTTGTTGATTGTTTCCTTTGCAGTGTAGAAGCTTTTATCTTGATGAGGTCCCAGTAGTTCATTTTTGTTTTTAATTCCCTTGCCTTTGGAGATGTGTTGAGAAAGAAATTGCTGCGGCTGAGGTCAGAGAGGTTTTTTCCTGCTTTCTCCTCTAGGGTTGTGATGGCTTCCTGTCTCACATTCAGGTCCTTCATCCATTTTGAGTTTATTTTTGTGAATGGTGTAAGAAAGTGGTCTAGTTTCATTCTTCTACATGTTGGTGTCCAGTTCTCCCAGCACCATTTGTTAAAGAGACCGTCTTTTTCCCATTGGATACTCTTTCCTGCTTTGTCAAAGATTAGTTGGCCATACATTTGTGGGTCCAGTTCTGGAGTCTCTATTCTATTCCATTGGTCTATGACACTGTCTTATCTTCAGACCAGGTAGCACTAGTTTTAAAGATGATCATTCTCGGGGCGCCTGGGTGGCGCAGTCGGTTAAGCGTCCGACTTCAGCCAGGTCACCATCTCGCGGTCCGTGAGTTCGAGCCCCGCGTCAGGCTCTGGGCCGATGGCTCAGAACCTGGAGCCTGTTTCCGATTCTGTGTCTCCCTCTCTCTCTGCCCCTCCCCCGTTCATGCTCTGTCTCTCTCTGTCCTAAAAATAAATAAACGTTGAAAAAAAAATTTTAAAAAAATAAAAAAAATAAAAAAAAATAAAGATGATCATTCTTCTTATAGAAACTTCACTTTGTTTTGAGTCCATCTAGCCCCATACCTCTCTCAGCTATGCACTTACTTGCTGTAAGCCCTTACTCCCCTTTCATTAAACAGAAGTCATGATATTTTTTTAATTTGTAAAATATTTATTCCTCTCCTCTGTCTTCCATTGTAAATTCATATAGTAACATTTTTGTAGCTATAGTGATATTTCAGCCATATATATTTATTTGTCGTTCATTCATTCATTCAATAAGCACATAGTGAGTATTTATATGTAAGTCTAGGATATTGCTTGGATCTTGGAAAACAAATTTTTAAGAGATTTTCCTTAGTATCTGGGAAATAAGACAGATCATAAAGGAGTGGCTGGGTGGAAAGCAGAATAGAAAGAACTTGTCTTATTTACCATCTCCAAAATAGTTGATTCATTTTAAAATTCATTAATTTCACTCATTCACTCATGGGCTATTTATTGAATACCTATTCTGTGTTAGTCACTATGCAATATCTTCAGGTTGTAATGACCAGAAAACAGAAACTCCTGGAGCGAATGGTCTAGTGGGGAAGATAAGCATCAATCAATGATAATGAAAATAATAATAATATATATATGATCTATATGATATACTGATAATTATAAACAACATGTTGTTAAAGAAAAGGATCCATTGTGCTGAACTTAGTGTGTGGGATGGATGGGGACGAGAGGGTGAAGATAGGAAAGCGACAATTGATCTAAGCTCTGGAAGATGCGTAGTCATTAAATAGATTTTGTGGTGGAGGGGTAGAGCCCAGGCAAAGCCACCTGCAAATATAAAGCCCTGAGGTAGAAAGGATCATAGCACATTCACAAACTGAAAATAGGGAGATTAAAAGACAGTGTAGTTTTTAATTACAGTGTAATATTTAATTTTCTTAAATATGAAGGGTTCTTTCTTTTAATATGAGCTTTTTTTTGGTCAGAAAAACTAAATACCTATATAAGCAAAAATTTTAAAGCTTCACTATACAAGTATATATGAATGCAGAGAATAACCATCTCACTGTCTCTTTAAGGGAAGCTAAAATATTCTGTCTTCAACATGTGAAGCTCTGAAATCTTCCCTAGGCACCACCATGAAAATGGTTTCTAAGTGTTTACCAGGGCAGGGAAATGATCAGGCCCATCTCAGCAAATGCAGTTTGAGCCTGCAGCAAATGTCTTTTCCTTTCCAGAAAATGGTGTGTGCAAAGGAACCACTTGATGGGTAGAGGTCGGGTCAGTAAATATTTGTAGACTATGTGCTCCCCTGTCTCACATGGACATGATGAAAATGAGCACAAAGCTGCAGCAGATCATCTGATAGACATTATATACAAGGAGACTGAAATACCACTAAAATTTCCTATGTTCTGATAAAATAAAGAAATGTGAAGAATTTTTAGGATACTTAAAGTGGGTGTGAATATCCTTATTTGTAAGACCGATTTTCCCCCCTCTGCAGATATTTGACTTTATATAATCTTATAAGATATTATTTGAGCACAACTAGTCCTTAAGATGCATAATTTATTTCTAGGGATTAATAGGTACACAGAAAACATAATCAGGAATAAAGGAATTTTTGGAATATAATGGTGATATTTGAAGTGAAGAATATAATTTCAAAGGATTTTACTAATGGTAAACATTTAATCTTCTAAAATTCAATAACTTAAGAAAAATCTCATTTTCTACTTTATCTCCTAAATAACTAAAAATAATAGTTTTTAGTCTAGTAGAGAAAAATAATATAGTGTAATTCATACTAATTTCTAAAAATGGTACGGCAAATTTACTATTGGCTCTTCACTTTCATATTTGATTTTATTTAATTCTCATAGGCCTAACCGTCTTAAATTTTATGATGACCATACTGAGTCTCAGAGTGGTTCAGTGGCTTGTCTTGATCATCTATCCTGTACGTGTATAAACCTTCGTTAAACCCCAGTCCATTGGACTCAAACTGCTACCCTTGCCATCAGTTCCATATTAACAAATGTATTACTTAATTTAACTAGTGCCATTAATTGTACACCTAAAAATAATTGAAATGGTAAATCTTATATATATTTTAACAAAATTCTAAAAATGGGTAAAAATCTGAATAGACATTGAAAAATATTTTTAAATGTTTATTTTTGAGACAGATGTGAGTGGGCAAGGGGTAGAGAGAGAGGTAGACACAGAATCCAAAGTAGGCTCCAGACTCTGAGCTGTCAGCACAGAGCCTGATGCAGGGCTCGAACTCACGAACTGTGAGATCATGACCTGAGCCACAGTCGGACGCTTAACTGACTGAGCCACCCAGGAGCCTCTGAATACACATTTTTGCAAAGAAGACATATAAGTGAAAAATAAGCACTAATGCATATATGTTCAACATTATTAACTATTGGGGAAATATAAGCCAAAAACACAAGATACCACTTTACACTGGCTAGAATGACTATAATCAAAAAGATGATAAGTGTTGGTGAGAACATGGAGAAATTAGAACTCATACACTGCCAGTGGGAAAGTAAACTGATGCAGCCCTTTCTGTGCTAACAGCACAGAGCCTGCTTGGGATTCTCTCTTTCTGTCTCTGTCTGCCCCTCCCCCTGCTCATGCTCTCTTTTTCTTGAAGTAAATAAATACACTTAAAAAAAATGATGCAGCCCTTTTGGAAAATGGTCTTAACGGTTCAACATAGAGTTACCATATGACCCAATAATTCCACTGCTAGGTATGTATCCAATAGAAATGAAATCAGGGGCGCCTGGGTGGTGCAGTCGGTTAAGTGTCCGACTTCAGCCAGGTCACGATCTCGCGGTCCGTGAGTTCGAGCCCCGCGTCGGGCTCTGGGCTGATGGCTCAGAGCCTGGAGCCTGTTTCCAATTCTGTGTCTCCCTCTCTCTCTGCCCCTCCCCCGTTCATGCTCTGTCTCTCTCTGTCCCAAAAATAAATAAACGTTGAAAAAAAAAATTAAAAAAAAAAAAAAGAAATGAAATCATGTATTTACATGGAGATTTATACATGAATGTTCATAACAACATTGTTTATAATGGCCACAATGTGGCAACAAGCCATATTTTTTAATATCCATCAAATGCTGAATGGATAAGCAAAGGGTGATATATCCAATTCTAAAACAAAAGGAAACAACAAACAAAAAACCCACAACGTGTTGCAAAGCAAACATACTGCGGTAGTCCATTGTTGTTAAAAACAATGACAGTATTTTTTAAGGAGATAATTTTTTACGTGAAATATTTTCCTTAATTTGTTCTTCACATTCAGATTACTTTGAGCATTGGTTTTTATGAAAGTAATCTATACTTATAATTCTTTAGATATCCAACCTGGTTTCTAAAATATTCCCTAAAAGTAATCTCTTCCATTTTTTAAGCTATCATTCTCATTCCCTTTTGTTTGTAATTAATCAAAAATCCATATTTGCCTCATATTTTTTTATTGATAAAAGTTAAGATAAAGTTTGTCCTGCTTATTCCTCTCATTCGTTTTGGTCCCTCCTTCCCTTTTTAGGGGCACCGACTTTCAAGAATATAGTATGTATTTGTCTAGTTTGTGCTTTTGTACTTTACTGTATCTGTATATGTGTATCCATGACCAATGAACAATAATACTTTTGGCATTAATTAATAATGTTATCATGCCTTCCATGTCATTAAAAATTATTTTTGTTCTAAGCATTGTTTTTTGAGATCTTTCCATGTTGATGCCATTAACGGAGTTCAGTTATGTGGACTGGCCGATTGTATTCCATCCTATAAATATATCATAATTCATATGTCCATTCCCCCTGTGGATATTTAAGTTGTTTGCAAACTTTTTCTATTCATTACAAACAATGCTGCTGTAAACATGGTTGTTAATATCTCTTTGTTCTCTGGGGATGTATATGTCCCATTATTTAAAAAGATAAGTTTTTGCATGAGCATGTGATCAGTGTGCATGGTTTAATAGTGCAATAGTATGGAAGAGCATTTGTTGCAAAGTAGAGTGTCCTCCTCCATCCCTACCTACCCTTAGTCTTGCTTTCCAAATGCCATTACTTTAAACTGGTTTGCTTTTAACTTTTCTGGCAAGCCATCTTTATATTTCTAAAAATAATATGCTTACACCAGTACGGAATGTAGACATGATCAATTGGTTTCTGGCTATAATGAATATTTATGGATACACATACTTTTCCTTCCGTTCTCCTTTCCCCACGCTCCTACGACATACTGTGTTGTCGCCTTTTCCCCATTTTTGTCAGTAATTACTCTGCAACCTCAGAAGAATCTTTTTAAATTCCATTTATTTCCATCAATAGAGGCCACTTGTAGGAGCTCCCCTTCTAGGGAGCTTTATCGTTAAATAAAGACATTAGCACTCTTACCTTCTCTCTCCACCTCCCAGTCTATGTAAATAGAACTCTTCGCTTTAAGTCAGGATTGAGAGCATGTTTTGTCCTATAATCATTGTAAAAAACACAAAGTCTGTAAACTGCATTTAGGTGGCTATGGGTATGTAAACACTGTTCCTTGAAGAACAAGTAATATACGTGATGACATTTCTTGGTAGTTCCAATGTCACAGGAGAATGTTTTTTTTTAAAGATATTAGAAATATTTCACCTGTTGGTCAGAATTGTGCCAAATTTTAGTTGACTTCGTTTTTAGTTTTTATGGGGTTGTTGTTGCTTTTTCTAGTGTTTCTAATTGCCTTTATAAAAATGTAATGTTTATTTTTGAGAGAGAGACAGAGGGTGAGCATGGGAGGGACAGAGAGGGAGACACAGAATCTGAAGCAGGCTCCAGGCTCTGAGCTGTCAGCACAGAGCTCAGCACGGGGCTTGAACTCATGAATGGTGAGATCATGACTTGAGCCAAAGTCAGATGCTTAACCGACTGAGCCACCCAGGTGCCTGCTAATAGCTTCTTTCAAAGTGTTTTTGAATGTCTGTGTGCTGCTATTATACAAACTTCTTCACTGGACACCTTTTCCCGGTGTACTCTGCACAGGAAACCCTATATCCTCCTACTTCAATCCGGATAAGGTGTTTTCTATAATTTCTACGAGCCATCACCCAGAATTTTTCCTTAACTGGTTTCTAGTGATTGCTGCTTCCTAAGTTCGTTTCCTTCCTCTTTCTTGATTAACTACATCCTTAAGTAACCTCCTAAGAAATGTTATGTGCTAAGTCAGAGTCTCTTCATGCCTGAAATTCTTTTCATTGTGCCTTCATTGGTCGTTAGTTTGGTGGAGTAGCCATTTCCAGATTGGACAAACTTTCCAATTCAACTTTGAAGCAATTCCTGTCTCATCATCTAGCACTCAGTATTGCTTCTGAGAACTCAGATGCCATTCTAATTTTTACTCCTCACTGGTTACTTGCAGTTTTCTTGCACTTAAAAATTCTCTCCATTTGTGTGTTCTAAAATTTCAGCGATGGATCTTGGGAGGTTCTTTTTCATTTAACTTGGTCACCATTTGAAGACACTTTCAATTCCATGCCTTCTGTCTTATCTAAGAAATTATATTATTTCTTTGTGATTTCCTCTCTTCCTGTTTCTTTTGTTTTCTCTTTCTAGAATATGTATTTGTTAGATGTTGAGCCCTTTGCATAGATCTTCTATATTTCTTATCACTTTATTATGTTCTTTTGTTGTGTCTTGTTTTACATTGAGACCTTGCCATATCCTATTCTTCTAGTGTTTTTGTTGAACTTTTATTTACTATCACATTTGTAAATTTGCAAGCTTTTTTTCAGAGTATTTTTTTCTGGTTTTATATATGATATTTTCTTAAATCTTACTAGAAGGACCATTTTAAGGATCATTGTTTGTTTGAAAAATTCTCTTTTTTCCCTTTTCCCTGAATTCCCTTTCTGCCAGGATCCTATTTTCTTCTTGTTTATATTGGCTTTTCTTTTTTTTAATCTCCGACTTTCCCTAAATATCTAGTAATTATTTGGTTTCCTTTAATGTTTTAGAATGAAACTGTAGATGAGCTGATTGGGAGCCCAATGTGTATAGGCAGGGATTGTTGCTCCGGGTGGGTAGATAGGGCTCTGGCTAGCTGAGGAAAAAAATGTACTCATAGTTGCTACTACCCCACAGCTGCTTAGTAACTCCCAGGAGAGCTCCTTAGTTGCTTTTGAAAACAAAACCTCAATTTGGGTGTGGAAGGTAGTTCTAATATAAAGGCTCTTCCATACACAACAGAGAACTGGAAGAGCCCCATTCCTTCATATCTTCTTTTACCTGCCATTTCTTCACTCATTTCTTCACTCAACTCACTCATTTACTTGCTTTTACCTGCCATTTCGTCACTCACCATCTCAACTGGATTCAACTGGGCAAACTGGCTTTCTCTTCAGCCACAGCCTGCTCTGGAGATACTTTGGTTTGTAGCTTTCTTTGCTCATCCTCGTTGGTCTATACTCTTCTGGTTGTTTTCCATCTTTTAGAAGTGAATTCAAAATCTTATTCCCTCTTGCCTTCTCAGGTTATCTTCTGTGTTGTGGGTATATATTTGTTGTTTGTGTACTTTTATTGTGACAGAGTTCTACAAAGATGAGAGAGAAATGTGTTCAAACTGCCATCTTGAACCAGAATACTGTGCTACACCATTTCTTTTCATACTTTAAAAGTCAGAATCTTAAAAATAAATTAAAAATAAAATAAAAATAAATATATAAATCAGAATCTTAAACAAAAGTTGAATTCTTGTAGGAAAATACAGTGACGCAATAGACTTGCTTTTTCTTCTAATGCAAATTTCATAGTGTTTAAAAGACTGTAACCAATTTGGTTATTTACCTTTCTCTTTAGCAGTGTTGCCTAATCTATCATTTTCTTCCTCTAAATCTAAATCATCTGTAATTTTTTTGGGTGGAGGGGGATCTAACCCCGCTTCTTTGTTGTCTTCTTCACAAGAGTGTACTCCAGTTAACAACTTACTTTAGAAGTGAGAAAGCTAAAGCCAAATAGATTTTTCCCTTGTGATTCAAAGACTATCCAAGATTCCTCAGTCTGCTCTAGGCCTCCAAAGAAGAAGCTGAAAGACCTGCAGCTTCCCAGAATACCAGCCTCACAGATCTGAGGCAGAGCAACTCTGAAATTGGTCTTGCAGAAGTAGGTAGAGCTGGTGTGGTTTTGAGTTGGAAGTTCTATTTAGGAGTACACGTTACTGGGCTTAGAAATACCTATCTCACTCCCCTAAAATATGATTTCAGTTTTGTTTACTTTCCTGTTCTTCATATTTGTTATATGCCCATGAATTATAAGTAGCCAGAGGAGAGACTGAATTAATTGGCTGAAATCTAACACAGCAAGTAGAAAAAGCAAAACAAATAACATGTTTTCCTGCCTGTTTGCAGTTAGCATCTCTTTTCATTTTTCCATTGTTTTATAGAAAGTTTGTTAGACTGGAAGAAAATAAAGAACTAAGTTGGGGTCCTCACTCTGCTCTAATTAGCTCTGTAACTTTAAGCCCCAGTCAATTTGTTTATAAAAAAAAAAAAAAAAAAAAAGGGAAAATCATGGACCAGGTGGTTTCTTAGATTTTTTTCCCCCCTAGATTAGATTAGATTTCCTAGATTAGAAAAATCATGATAATGGTCCATTATTTCAGCTCTTCTTTGTCTTAATTTTTGAACTTTTGTTTTTACTCCTCTACTCTTTTACTCTTTCTTGTTTCAAGCTCTCTAATACTTCTCCTGCTCCTCACTCTCCCCCGCCTATTTATCTTTCCAGCTCTTTGTTCTTTCTCCTTATTCTGTTATTATTGTATAGTTTTTCCTTTTCTGGGGTCACCAAGACTGTTCTTAGAATGTGATATTAAGGCATGCTTTACGGAAATAGAAAAGGCTACCTTAGTTCAAAATTTTACTCTTTCCTAAAAAGGTACATTACTGTAGTATCACAGAAGAATTGATAGTCCAGAAGCCATGCCTGAGAGAAAATGTTTTTGAAATATTTTATCTTTTGTTTCTGATTTTTTGTTTTGCTTTCTTATTTTATTTTATCTAAACAGAGAATGGATATTCTTTGAAGCTTAATCATGATCACAACTGATGAACCCAATTCTTCCCAACATTCTGTAGAGTATTAGAAGATTTTTACATTTTGAAGAAGGGGAGACAAATCTAAAAAAATATTTGGTTGAACTATTGAGAACTAACATATAGTGGATGATGCTGATTTAGAACTTAAATAGAAGGGTAAATTTGGGGTCAAGATGTAGGTCTCAGTCCACTGCATTTTGAATATATGCTTACTTTTCAGGTCACATGAAGTTTAACAAGTAATATTCATGGTGTCTGGCTTTTGATTTATCATTTGTATGGTGGTCATAAAACGTTAAAAACTATGACTGTTGCTCTTCCCATGGGTCTATTAGATATTATCAGATATGTAGTAGACAGTGCTGTAACTAGATGAAAGCTACAACTTGACACATAACTTTGCAAACACAATGAATCTAATTATAAAATACAGTAAAACTATTTAGCTAATATTTTCACATCCCAAATTTTCCATTTTATATTCTTCTCTAGACATCTGAGCTTATAAACTGACCCACTTGGGTGTTGTTTTGAATGTCTTATAGCTTTTATGTCTATCTAACTTTGGTCAGTCTGGGGATTTCTATCGTTGGCATCCTTGCAAATGGCTTATGTGCTAACTTCTGTTTCAGTTCAAAGAAAGCCAGAAGTTAGGGCTTGTGCTGGTCACAGGCCAATGGAAGTTACAGTTCGTATCAGGATGACCTGACATATCCAGGTCAGACTGACCAGATCAGAAAACACATCAGTCTCCAATTCAGCCTCTTTGGAAATTCCTTCTTAAATTTATTTACACTGAACCACCCAAAGCCTCTGGCAGGCATAGAAGTACACAGTGATGCAAAAGGGGAGCTTTTCCAACAAGTTCATGGCAAGGGTAGGACATTTCTCCCTGGAAAAAAGACCCTTGCTGTTTCTATGATGCTAGCATACTAAGTGTGTTATGTTGCTCACATTCAAAATAAACCAAAGCCTCTGTTGATGAACCTAAATAATATTCAGATTTAGGTAAAGACAGATCACTAACATTTAGATTTCACTCAGAGTTTTATTTGATTACCAAAAAAGACACTAAAAATGAGGAGCGATGTGTCCTTTTCCCCTTCATTGACTTTGAATAGGTATCATTGGAATGTAAAATCAAAGTGTGAAATTATGAAAGAATATTTTTTAATTCCTACCAGCTGAATACATACTTAATATGTTCCCAGACTGTTCTAAAATCTTTTAAAATTAGGTGCATATAATGGTTAAGATTTTGTAATGAACATACTTTTAATAAATATTTGTGACCCATTGATGAAATATACCTCAATAATATATGGGTATGTGATTTCTTATTAATTATCTTCCATCTGGATGCATTTGAAGACATATAAATTATTTGGTACCAATAATTAGTTACCAGTTGTAAGGTTTTAGAGGACATGAAATATGCCAGAGCCATCATCTGAAGAACATATATGAGTCTGCGTGCTATTGGCTATTTGTGTGTATTTTTTGTTTTCATGTTGATAGCATGTAATTCCTTTATTTGGTGATCTTATTTTCTAGGTTCATTTAAATTTTAAGAAATTCAAGACACACAGAGTAGCAAGTTTAAGAAAAAATAATATGAGAAAATAAATATTTGAAGCAAATCATAAAACTAATGATAAATTTCTGTCAGAAAAAAAGGCATAGGAACAGTTTTCATATATTATGTTCATAAATAACAGAGAAGGTTGTGTTAACATGATATTTGTCATTATGTAGGATTTTAATATCTATATAAATGTATTCCATTTTTTATCATATTTAGCATTTGGTATATTTATTCTTTATGGTTATAATCACAAATATATTTCATTTAAGAATTTAGAACTGTGCTAATGAATTATGTTTTTATATGAAATATATTTGCCATTATGAAGAATAGTTGGGGATACTGTTATTTCAGGGAATAAGTTTGAATTCATTCTGGTAGTTTAAAAATTGTAAAATTCAGGGGCATGTGGGTGGCTTAGTCGGTTGGGCGTCCGACTTCAGCTCGGGTCATGATCTCACAGTTCGTGAGTTCAAGCCCCACATCGGGCTTGCGCTGACAGCTCAGAGCCTGCAGCCTGTTTTGGATTCTGTGTCTCCCTCTCTCTCTGCCCCTCCCCTGCTCACACTCTGTCTCTGTCTCCCTCAAAAATAAATAAACATTAAAAAAATTTTTTTAAATAAAAAAATAAAAAATAATTGTAAAATTCAAAAGGTCAATCATATGTATGTTTCACAAATTGAACACATTTTCAGTAGCACGTCCTTTAGTTGCGTTAATTTTTGAATGTGATGTGTCCACAGTGTTCTTCATTTTGCACTTATTTTTCAATATGTTTACATTGTATAAGTTGAGCTTTTTACACACAGATTCTTGATTTGTAGCTGCTTGGCAGGATTTTTTTGTTGTGATGTAACCAGCATTCTTATAAAAGATACGATGTGCATTTGTTTTGTGTCTTTGTCTTCATTCCACATGTTCCATGTGTATTTTTATGTGAAGTTATCTATAAGGAATGGTGACTTAAGAGTCTGTGATCATCTCTTTTACCATCATTGTTTTCAACAAATTGGTGTTCCTGTCTTCTGGTGATCTTAAGTAGATTTTCAGTATCGTGTAAGTCAGATTAGTCTCAACAGTCACAAACAGTTCGCCTTTACATCATATCTTATGTCATGGCGTAGATACTCTAATTACCTTTGGACTAGAGGGTTTGTTCATTTGATTTTATTTCAATTACTTTTTCATTTGAGGTTTAAATTTTTCAGTTTGTGGAAGCCTAATTTGCTGTAAAACATGAGGAATTCTTCAGAAGATATGCAGCAACCAATCTTTATTGAGACCTAAGCACTTTCAGACCCTCTCTAATTTATTCCCCACCGCAATGCCAGGAAGTAAATATTGACAGAACACATTTTTACAGATGAAGAAACCAAAAGACAAAGAAGTTAATGTACTTGTCCATGGTCATAGAAGTGGAAGGACTCAAACCAAAGTCTATCTCATCCCACTTTAAACACTAATTTATATGTCTCTCCCTTATGATTTTTGACATACCCGTTTCAGTCCAAAACTAGTTAATGTGTGCTTGACTTATGTCCTTTGGTAGTAAACCTTTTACACTTTCGTTTCTGCAATGATGTCGTAGTGAAGAAAAATAATAATAATAATACAATTGAGCGTTAAAATGTGTCTTTTCTTTTAGCCAGAAACGTTTGAGCATCTTTTTGTCAAGCATACAGAATCAGTGATATTTGGTCCTCTTCTTTTGGAGCCTGAAGCCATTTCAGAAGATGTCAGTGTTGACACAACATGGAAAAATAAAGATGACATGGTGCCAACAACTATGGTCTCTCTACTTTTGGCAACTCCGGATCTTGAAAAGGGTTCTATTTGTATCAGTGACCAGCACAACAGTGCTGACTTCTCTGAGCTTGAGAGCAGCGTGGTAACCTATGAGGATGAAAACAGGAGACAGCCCTCTGTTAGATATGCTACCCTACTCAGCAGCTCTAAATCAAGTGACATTGATGAAGAGCAAGGGCTTATAAATAGTTCAGTCAGCAAATGCTTCTCTAGCAAAAATATTCTGTCCAAGGATTCTTTCTCTAACAGCTCATGGGAGATAGAAACCCAGGCATTTTTTATATTATCAGATCAGCATCCCAATATAATTTCACCACACCTTCCGTTCTCAGAAGGATTGGATGAATTTTTGAAACCTGAGGGAAATTTCCCTGAAGAAAATAATGGTGAGAGGTCTGTCTATTATTTAGGGGTCACCTCAATCAAAAAAAGAGAGAGTGGTGTGTTTTTGACTGACGAGTCACAAGTGTTGTGTCCGTTCCCAGCCCATTGTTTACTCACTGACATCAGAATCCTCCAGGACACTTGCTCACAACTTGTAGAAAATCATTTCAGTTTAGGAACTAATGGTCAGAAGACTTTTGTATCTTACATGCCTCAGTTTCAGACTTGTTCTACTCAGACTCGGAAGATAATGGAAAACACAATGTGTGACCTAACTGTCTAATTTCATTCAAGAAACATCTCAGATGTATGTTACAGTGAATCATATGAAATGTATGTAATACAGTCCACCATGGTTGTGGATATGGGAGAGGAAGGAAAACTGTTAGAGTCAAACTTGAAAGTGAGTGTTTCCAAATTAAAGGTATCTGTCATTGCTCAGTAATATTGACAAAAAATGAGAGAAAGTCTTCAAGAGCCTGGCAATGTAGACTGACTCTTCTAATGATTTCATTAACAAGCTACACTAGGAAGATCTCCAATGGCTTGTTTCTAGCTAGAAATGAACCCAACAAATACCATGTTTGGCGAACATTAGACCTGTGTAGAAAGAGCTAATCTTCTCGACTATACCTAAGTTTAAAAGACACTGTGGGATGTAACTTGTTTCAAAGGTATGGTTGTTTTATCTTGAGTTGTCTTTGTTTTCAACTGATTCACACGCGCGCGCACACACACACACACACACACACACGTCTATACATAAGAGGCATCCTCGTACATTTTTGAAGTATGTGATATATTTGTATTTGTGCCACTTGACTGTGTGATTTTAAGATTTTGCAATTTAACAAACTTGCCTTGAGCACTTACTCGTGGTAGGCAGTCCGCTAAATGTTGCAGATTTAGATCTGGCCTGGGGGATATACTTCTGAAGACTGACAAGTAAGCTGATCTTTATGTATCGAATATAACCATGCAATGATACTACCTATCAGAATGGCAATACTAGAATACAAACAGTATTTTGATGACAACAAAAGCATTTTGAAAACATAATGTGTGTCTTAACGCTTCCCTATAAAATATGTTGCAAGGGTTGCTTTCTGATACAGTTAGATGACTAAATGCTACTGTATATCACTCTGGAATTATTGTCTTCCCTGATTCCAACTTGCTTGTACGCTGTTTTTTTTTTTCTCACTTCTCTTTCATATAACCACCCACTGTGTTAAAGCTTTCCATATTTTATCTCAATCAATTATTAAAATAATTGTATGAGACATGTACTACTATAACACCCTTATTAAAGATTAGAAGATTAAGTAATTTTCCCAAGGACACAGAGTTAGTGTATAATGGAACCAGAATCCAGATTTAAACCCAGATCTTTTAATGCTAGTGATTATGTTTTAAACCTATACCTTACGTTGCCGTCCATTAAAAAAATGACTCACAAGCAGATAAAATTTGTTAAGTGGATATATAATCCTGGGTGAAAATGAAGTGAGAATTACACAGATGTTGTTTTTGCCTTTAAAGACTTTAATATTTCTTGTTTGTTTCAGTTTTTGGTATGGCAAGAAAACTCCGAGACAGCATTTTGAGCAACAAACTAATCAAGAAACCTGCAGAGATAGATGTTGAGTGTCAATAAATAAGAATTTCAAGATGATCAGTATAATCAAAATACATACCTTAGTACTCAGAAATATGCCTATTAGATTGCTAAGCATCACCAGTTTCATACTTGGCCTGAGAGAGGATCCTGCTGATTTTACTGTTACCCTAGATAAAATCCTACACTCCATCTCTATTCTAGTTGTGGCCATATGAAATGAGTAGTTCTAGACAGTGACAAAGATCTCAGGGCCCAAACAACAGGTATTTTTTTTCACACTTCATGATCATTTGCCAATTAGAAATCAATAAAGTTGTTTCATGCCATAAGGATTGTTGAGATATCTCAGGATCTCACATACTCATCAACAGATAGGTGACTCACAAGAGAATGGTAGAGGGCTCACATCAACTCACTGAATTTTGAGTGTGGTATGAAAGCCTTAGTTCTATACAAAGATAAATTGAGAGAATACATTTTTTTCACTGATGTTTTAAGTGGTTTACAGATTCAGAAACAGAAAGAAATTATTGCATGTATGGAAGTTCTGGCCAAATTGACCATATTTTTAATGCTGCTCATAGAATATAGAAGTTGTATTGAGGATGCAGTATAGAAGAATTATATTTTGCTCCATTCTGCATAAAGTTAGAGATTAAACAATGAGCATGTCCACTGAGACACAACATTTTCCTGTGGCCTGGGACCCATGACTATATGACTATGGGGAAGAGAAAGTGACAGATGTTCCAAACAGCCTATGATTTCACCATGCTATGTGTATGTGGCAGTGAATTCAGAAGTCCCAGCAACAGTGTAGTGCTGCAGGTCTGAGTTAAAGGAATTTAGTAACAATATATTAATGAGATCATTGATATCCCGGTGCACAGTTCCAAAAACAAATGAAAACATCTCAAGTAGTGAAATGCCAAGGGAGTTGTTTTCATGGAGAGGGCTGAATGGTAGAGTTTGGCCTATTGGTATATATAGATTTAGATCCTATCTGTTGTCAGTGTGTTAGGGCTCTGATTTTCACTTTTGAAAGTTTGTTTCACTGCATATATCACTATACATTATTGGGTCTTTATGAAAATTATCTGTCATTAAGTAGTGGGTTTTAATAAAAATATAGGTAAATTTAGAACATTTTGTACTTCAGGATGGTCTGATATTTTCCATTTCTTTCCAAAGATTCCTTAAAAAATGTTTTTAAGGAGAGAAGAGCTGAAATATGGATTTGCACTTTTAAACTTAGGATAAATCTGGAATTTGGAGTATTTCTCTTAAGGCCTTGAATTGCAACACAAGTTACCAGTCTCTCTAAATCTGAACTTGATGAAAAGAAATTCAGAAGTTAATAATTTGGGATATGGCCTCAAGGTTCAACATAAGACAAATCACTTGTCAGGGCTAATGAGATTATACGTTTCCTATGTTAAACCCCCTAAAACAAAGAAGAAAAGTCAAGGTGTGGTTATCAGTAACAGCAGGGGCCTCCCACGGAGCCCTGTGTTCCCATTTGGAGATGGGCTACATATGGACAAGAGGAATAGGAACAGATATTCTTTCATGTTTAAGCCTCGTCTCAAGTGGTAAGAGGACTTGGATGAAATTTGCAAACCAGTGGGTGATTCTGGACCTATAATAAGGTTTTATGGCACCGAGCATGAGCTGCGTTTATCTTCTCTTCCCTTTCCAATAAAACCAACTCCCTCTTTCCAAATATCAAACATATGGTCACATTCCCTTAGGAATATTCACTTTGACTACACAAATGCTGAGAGAAGAGAAACTTCCTTCACAAACTGATGCCAGATTCCAAAACTACTTTGGTTGGCATGGGATACAGGGTAGGCCATCAGAGCTGTGCCCATGGGGACCACGTGGGGTTGGACAACGTGCTAAATGGATCAAGACATGCTGCAACCATATGTCACCTAGACATGGATGGAAAAAGACCTCTTGCCAAATTCCTTCCTGTAGTTTTAAAAAGAAATGTGCTCCACTGTTCATCTTTTGAGGGTCATCTTGATAGTTAAGGACTCTTCTAAAGTGATTATTATGGAGAAACCATACTGTCAGATGTAAAACACAAAACTGTCCACTCTATTATGAAAAACTGCGTTTGAGGAAAAAAATGCAAACATAGTCACCAAAGAAAATGTGAAGAAGCATTTACAAAAGGAAACTAGAGAAGTCAGTAGTTTTGCCTTATCTCGCACAACTAAATTAAAACAGTAAAGCACGCCTGCACGCAGTCACAATGTTGGGGGGGGGGTGCAATTTAGAATACAAAGGTCTTCATTAGAACTGAGTCATGTTACTTGTTACTTGTATGAGCATCAAAAATGGTTTCCATGGGTGTTTATATTGCACAAATTACTTTTATACAAAGTTTATCAATCAGTATTTATTTTGGAAAGCTGCTGAAGATGTCCATTTTTCAAAATTAACTACACTGCAGATGTTTGGCATTAAATTCAATTTTGTGAGGCCCTTGACAGGATATTTTAAATAATGGTCATTCCCTGGAACTGAGAAAGAATTTGGAAAATATCTAATTTTGTAGTGAAATACCTAGATTGCAGATATTGTACTTTAAAAACGTGTCATTAAAGTTGGTATAAGTTACTACTTTCTTTTAGTCACCATTGGTACTTTAATAAATGTTGTAAGTGTTGAGAATCATTTTATAAAATGTAATTAGTCTAATTCTCCTTTATGTTCCTAAAGTCATAAAGAAGGAAGATAATTTACCACTGTGAATATTTTCATTTTTTTATCATTATAAGTCATGAATGATGTCAGAATTTTAAGAAATGGAAAGTCCAAATAGAGTTATTATGAATTTAAGTTATTTTAGAATTACTTCATCTATTGTATGATTGCTTTTAGTAAAGATTTGAAAATATAAAGAAGTAATCTTTGTAGTTTATATCAATAGTTAATATAAAATTTTTATACACTGTTAGCCTTTATATCTTCAAGATACTCATATAATGCCTTGGCTTTGAAAGGGGTTTGAAAACATCTTAGATGCAAGTATTTCCCTTTATTGTTACCGTCTCTGGTATCTACTCAATATATCACCCCACACCAGATTTTTCCTGGCATCATAGCCACTTGTGATAACAAATTACTCATTTTAAACATAAAGAGCTCTTTGGTTCGACTCTTTATTTCCTTAAGAAATCTTGATTTAGTGATCTGTGAATATTTGTCATTTAGACTTCAAGCAATTTGAATTTTTAACCACTTTGAGGGCTAGTATTCAGATACATTCTATTTCCTGCTTTCTGATTTTAAAATGTGAATAGAACAAAATACACACTGGAAAAATTTCAAACAGTACAGAGAACTATAAGATAAAAAGTATAAGTGTCTCTCCCCTCCCAACCCTCAGTTCCTATTCCCCCAAATATCCTGTTATTATTAGTCACATATCTTTTGAAAAATTTATAGAGTTGCAACATATAAACCCACATATACCTACTTCATTATTTGTAGTGGTTTAATACTGTCCCTCTGTATCGAAGTACAATGACTTATGTAAACAGTGTACGATTGGCAAACATTTGTGTTTTGTTTTGTTTTGTTTTACTATTTTTTTTTATGTGCAATGCTGAAGTGAACATTTGTGTATATAATTGCCTTGGCATAGTTTTGCAAATCTACTTGTCAGGACTATTGGTTGCAAGTGTAAGAAATCAACTCAAATTGTCTGAGTATCTTTTTGATGTGTTAATTTCATCTTGAATGAAGTTGAGCATATTTTCACATTATAAGCCATTCAGTTTTCTCTACTTTCATATTCTTTGCCTATTCCTTATTGAATTATTATCATTTTGCTGATTTCTTGTAATTATTTTTTACATGTGATCTTAGTTTTTCTTAATTGAGATACAGCTTATATACTGTAAAGTACACAAGCCTTTGGTGACTTTTTACACATTTCCCCTTGAGTATTTACCCAGGAGTAAAATTGCTGAATGCAGGCTAGGTCCTAATTTATCTTTAATAGATACTGTAAAGTAATGGTTGAACTAACTTACACTGCCATCGGTAATGTAGAAGGGTCCTGCTGTTTCAACACTGATAGTGTCAGCCTTTGAATGTTAGCCATTCTGATGGTTGTGTAACGGTTTCTCGTGGTTTCAGTTTGTGCTTCTGTAATATGTGACGGTTTTAAGTAATATTTAACTAATCCCTCTCGCCATTTTTGCTATTTTTGTCATATATCTTATTTCCATGTATTTCATAAACATCTAAAGTGTTGTTGTATTGTTGCTTATAGCAGTAAATAGTCTTTCAAATTTGCCCTTTGTAGTGCAGTCTATTCCTTCTTGCATCTCTGTGCTTCCATCTGGGATAATTTCCCTTCATCCTAAAGAAGTTTCTTGTCCTGTGGATCAACTCTGACTGCTTAATAACTGCTTTTTCTGGTATTCTGTGCTGTTATTTGGGGATGAATGTTTTTAACTTATTTGGAATTAATTCTGGTATAAGGAATGGAATGATTATCTAGCTTTTATTTTTCCCAAGGGGCTACTCAGTTGTCACAACACATTTTGGTTCTGGGTGAACAACCTCCCCCCCCCCCCCCCCCCCCCCCCCCCCCCGCACACATAAAATGTCACATTTATCATTCATTATTTAAAATTTTTTTTCAACGTTTATTTGATACGAGTGGGGGAGGGGCAGAGACACAGGGAGACACAGAATGCAAAGCAGGATCCAGGCTCTGAACTGTCAGCACAGAGCCCGACATGGGGCTCAAACTTATGAACTGCAAGATACTAACCTAAGCTGAAGTTGGATGCTTAACCAACTGAGCCACCCAGGTGCCCCATCACATTTATCATTTATTAATTCTCAAGTATATTTGTGTTTATTTCTGGGCTTCCTGTTCTTTTTCATTGACTATTCAATCTGTTTTCATCTGGTACCAAGTTTATTAATTACCATCAGCTACTCAATATGTTTTAATATCTGGAGGGCTGGATTCCTCAGCCCCACTCATTATATTTCATTGATATTCTTTCCTGAGCAATTTTTGTGTCATTAAGCTTTTGTAAAAAAATAATCCTGTTGGCATTTCAACTGTAGTTAAAAGTATTGAAAAGTATTATTACAATGGTATTTAGATGCCCAACATTGCCTGTCAATTTAAAAACGTTGGGAGGATGGGGCGCCTGTGTGGCTCAGTCGGTTGAGCGTCCGACTTCAGCTCAGGTCACGATCTCACGGTTCGTGAGTTTGAGCCCCGCATCAGGCTCTGGGCTGACGGCTCAGAGCCTGGAGCCTGCTTCCGATTCTGTGTCTCCCTCTCTCTCTGCCCCTCCCCCATTCATGCTCTGTCTCTCTCTGTCTCAAAAATAAATAAACATTAAAAAAAATAAAAATAAAAAAAAATAAAAACGTTGGGAGGAAACTGTTACTTGTATCTTCCTAAATAATAGAAATAATTCATATCATACCTGCAGTATTAAATTCTTCCAAGAATCCGCCTTTGATACTGTGGAATAGTAATGTGTAGGTGCTCTAAACTTCATGCTTTAGATGTGGGGTTATAAGTAGGGTGATTATGCATCCCACCGTACCTGTCCAAGTCTTCCTTTACACACACACACACACACACACACACACACACACACACACATAATGACCCCTTTCACTCTTATAAGTGTCCTAGTTTTGACAAACAAAATATATGGTTATCATATAAAGGACTAGCCCTCCGAAAATATTTGTCACTGTTGCTTTTATGTCTTTAATGTACCAGTGGTTATCAAATTTGTTCAGGTATAGAACATCTGGAAATGATGGTGCATTTAAAGAACATGAAGATACTGCTTTAATTCTCCCACTGTAACATCTGAAAACAACTATCTATTAGCAAATAGCTATTATTTGCATATATGTATCTATTCCTCAAAAGTAACCTAAAAGCTTTCTTTATCCAGCAATACAGTATACTAGATGAGAAATCTACCCTATTATAGCATATCCAAAAAAAAATCACTAGATTAAAAAAATCATTTTAATGTATGGTTGCATTGAAGGAATAATAGGTAAAGTACAGAGGAGTATGCTAACATTGGAGTCAACTGGTCTCCATGACCTATAGCCTAGTTTTGAGAGGGAAACATGTCAGAAGAAAAAGAGTGGGGAGAGCTTTCATAAATAGAAGACCTCAGAAGTAAAACCATGCCCTGCAGAGAAGGATGGTAGGGCTTATATTCCTATCTCAGCCATTGATTCTGACCAAATTGAAAAGATAAAAAGGAAAAAAAAAAAGCTACATACTCTCAAGTTTGTATCCACTCAGATTTTTATCCTCAGATTTTCATTCACATGGATTTTGGGCTGGAATCTATACCACTTCTGCGGTCCAGAAAAAGAAACAGAATATTTACTTTCAAGAGCCCCAGATTGGTTGAGCCTTTAAGGTACATCACGGAAGCAACTATGAATAGTCTCTGGGTAAATCCACCTTCAACCTAGACCCAGAGGACATCAAAATTCCAGGGAACATATGGCTATTGACAAAGTCACTTACACAAGGACACAGACCCCATTAGCGAAAGTCAGCTGGAACAGCAGATGACAGTATCAGAACCACAGAGATGGAAAACCACGCCAATATGCTGGGGAGGGCAGAGGGGAAAACGGAAAAGGTTTGGTTCTTAAAGCAGCATTGAGCTGCCTATCAGAATTTGTGAAATACAGTTAAAATACTTCATCTGTAATATACACAGTAACATGGGTGAATCTCAGCATAATTTTACTGAATGAAAAAAGCCAGACCAAAAAAGGAAAAGAGTACTTACCAAATGATTTTATGTATTTAAAATTTGAGGAAATTCAAAGTAATGTTAGAGAAAGTAGATCAGTGTTTGCCTGGAGTGGGTGGGTTGGGAGAGGTGAGAGGGTAGATTGCAAAGGGGCATACTTAAGTCAAAGTTCTGGTCCATGTAACATGATTGGATAAGATGTATACCACTCCCAGGATGGAAATGTAAGATCTAGTCATATCTCCTCTGTTCTCTCTTCTCCCTTCTGACTCGCTGGAACCCATGATCACCCACTCCCCAAAATGTAGATGAAAATAAGGATGTAGAGGATAATGAAGCAGGAAACTGTGTCCCTGAATGGCCAAATGAAGTTTAATGTGTCCCTCAAATGTTCCCCTAGACTATTATGTGAGAAGAAAATCAGCGTGTCTCCTTTAAGACACTGAGTTATTGTTGGGTGTTTTTGTTAGAGCAGCCTAGCCTTACCAAATGGTTATTGAGTTGCAAATTTCAATGACATTATTTTTTAATTTGAGGACTTCTTCATCAAGTCTTCTGGTTTTTTTAAAATTGAAATCCAAGTTAGTTAACATAGAGTGAAATAATGATTTCAGGAATATAACTTAGTGATTCATCACCTATGTATTACACCCAGTGCTCATCCCAGCAGGTACCCTCCTTAATGCCTATCAGCCATCACCCATTTAGGCCATCCCCCACCCCCAACACCCCAGCAGCATCCCTCAGTTTGTTCTCTGTATTCAAGAGTCTCTTGTGGTTTGTCTCCCTCTCTGTTTTTATCTTATTTTTGCTTCCCTTCCCCTATGTTCATCTGTTTTGTTCTTAAATTCCACATATGAGTGAAATCATATATTTGTCTTTCTCTGACTTATTTTGCTTAACATAATACACTCTAGTTCCATCCATGTTGTTGCAAATGGCAATATTTCATTCTTTTTGATTGCTGAGTAATATTCCATTGTATATACATACCACATCTTCCTTATCCATTCATCAGTTGATGGACATTTGGGCTCCTCTCATACTTTGGCTATTAATAGTTCTGTTATAAACACTGGGGTGCATGTGCCCCTTCAAATCAGCATTTTTGTATCCTTTGGGTAAATACATATTAATACAATTGCTGTGTCCTAGGGTAGTTATATTTTTAATTTTTTGAGGAACTTCCATACTGTTTTCCAGAGTGGCTGCACCAGTTTGCATTCCCACCAGCAGTGCCAAAGGGTTCCTCTTTCTCCACATCCTTGCCAACATCTGTTGTTGCCTGAGTTATTAATGTTTAGTCATTTTCATTATATTTTGTCAATGTTAGTTAGTTAGTTAGTGAGTGAGTTAGTTTTATTGTGGCGCCTGGGTGGTTCAGTTGGTTAAGTGGCTGACTTTGACTCAGGTCATGATTTCACAGTTCGTGGGGTTGAGCCCCGCTTTGGGCTCTGTGCTGACAGCTCAGAGCCTGGAGCCTGCTTCAGATTCTGTGTCTCCCTCTCTCTCTGCCCCTCCCCTGTTCATTCTCTCTCTCTCTCTCTCCCTCTCTCTCTCTCTCTCTCTCTCTCTCTCTCTCTCTGTCTCTCTCTCTCAAAAATGAATAAACATTAAAAAAAATTTAAAAATCTCAACATCTATTTTTAATGTAACTTATTAGTAATTGTCTTATATTCTGTAACTGATAATGCCAACATTTGAAGTCCTAGTTGAAAAAAAAATGAAGTCCTAGTTCTGCTAAATTGATTATCTCTGCTAGCTCTAACTCATAGTGACTTGTTTACTCTTGTATATATATTTTTTAAATTGTGGGTTTTTAATTATGGAATCAGTTGGCTGTAGTTCATTTTTGGAATCTTTAAGAGATCTGAGTTAAGGATCCTTTCCTTAGAGTGGGTTGCATATTCTTCTGCCTGGCATCAGGGTACTACCAATCTTTTAGAACTTCAGTTTCTCAGCTTACAGTTACATCCACCACACTGTAAATACAAATTCAAATTCTAGTTCCATGTCTCTCATGAAGAGACTTATTAGAGCTACATATTTTTTTCCTTTACCTAGAGATGTAAGAAAGACAGGCAAATTTTTATGTTGGTTTCCTTGGACAGAAAGAGGGTCCTAGTTTTTTCCTGAAGCTCTCAGATTAGCTCCCATTGTTTGCAATGACAGAGCCTCATTTCCCAGTGCCGTATAAGCATTAACCATTTGGCCCTGGGATAGGGTTGTCAGATAAAATTCAGACCACTTAGTTATATTCAATTTTCAGATAAATAATGAAAGTTTTTTTAGTATGAGCATGTCCCCTCCAAATGTGTATTTTTTTCCCTTGAAACTCAAATTTACCTGGGTGTTCTGTATTTTTATTTTCTGAATTTATTATCCAAATTTTGGTTTTCTTGTCTTTCTGGTTTCAAGAATTTTTCAATCTATGTCCAAGACTTTTGGCCTTGAAGATTTCATTAACTTTTTATCGGACAGTAGCTGTTTTGCAATGGGATATCTGTCCGAGAACATCTAGTCTACCCACTTTCTGCTTTAAGTATACAGATACCTTCGGGTTGTACTTTATTCAGTCTTAGACCCTGTCTTATACCTTAATATGTTGCATATTTCTGAGTAAGAGAAGTTCTTTTGATTTCAAAGAATATTTATGCCATTTTAAGGAAGTAAGTATTTATTTTCAGAAAATAACCTTACCCAGCTAGATTTCCTAGTGGTGTGTTTCCCAATATTCTGGGAACAATGAAGCTGCAAGAGAGACACTTTATCAACCTTACTATTTCAAACCTACCACAAATCTCCCAAACTCAAGAAATTTTTATGTGCTAGAATCTTTCCTACTCACCACTTTGAGTTGGTTGCAACTGAGTGTGAAATTTTTCACCTCTGCAGAACTGATGTTATTTCACAGAATAAATGAGAATACTTCAGGTTTACTTAAAAAAAATCACTTTTAATTGCCTTAGACTGAGGGCCTGGGCTCCAGGTCGGCCCCTCTTCATATTCCAGCCCCTCTTCGTAGTCCATATTCCATGATCCACAAGCACCTACCTATCTGGATAAGTACTTCCACTCGAGATTGGAGCTGGAAGCTGGGTGTCAGTCGGAGCCTGAGGCAGTGCCAGACGATGGTAACTTCATTATTTCTGTCCCAACCCCACTCAGGCTGCCTCTTGTGGCATCTCTGTTTCTGAATAGGTGTAGATTCAAGCGCTTCTCTGCATTCCCCAGTCTTAGACAACAGAAGAAGAGAGTAATTAGTTTCAGTAATTTCCAGCATTACTATTGTACGGTCTTTATGCTTAGATGCCTGTGGTTCTTGCCACTGTCTCTCACCATGGAAACAATTACCTGTTGCCTCTTCCCTGGGATGGGAGTGGGAGGGAACTTAAGGTAGAAGGTCCTCCTGAGTGCCATGTGCTCTACAGCATCCCCAGACCCCTGACATACAACATCATTACAGCCTTCAAACTTCCCAGTGTTGTCAAAACATCTGAGGAAGGGATGATTCCTATTTCATAAATGAGGCCATTCAAGTAGAAAAATGCTGTAAGGAAATGAAATCTTGGTGAAGTGGATGAGTGGATGAGAGGTTCATGGGAGGTGGTTATTCTTCCTGAACTGGGATGTGATACATCTGCAGTAGAGGGCACCCAAGGTGAAAAATGTTAATTATTTTCTCCAGGGCAACTGACCCACTGGAGTTCTTGTAGCAAATCAACAGCTTCCAGTTCCCTCGTTTTTCCTTGCAGCAAAGTCAGCAAAATGTGCCCAGCACTGCCTGGTACAACACTGTCTGTGCTGCATTCTCTGGTCATAAAGTCTTGGCAAACAAACTGCTCCCAGTTGAGATTTACAGCTGGAGTCAATAGCTCAGCCAGATGTATAGGCCAAGAGTGCTGGAGAATAAGGAGATTAACAGAGGTGCTATGGCTGTGGGGACTACAGCACAGTAGAAGAGAGAGAAAGTTTCAGGGAGAAATATCAGGCCTAGAAGGAAGAGATTCATGCCAGAGGGTACCTGGGGGTATAAGAGATGTGGGTCAGCTGTGTCACCCTTAATGTGGTCAGAAATATATACACCTAAAGCCAGAAAAATATATGACTCTAATGTATTACACATGAGAAAATTAGTTTTCTAAAGTAAAAATCCCTTATAAATATGTAATGTTAATCCTGTTTAAAATAGCTAACAAATTAGGATCATTACCTATGAAATGTACTTAAGGAGTAACATCTTTTGGGAGGCATATGCCAAGGAATGTACACATTGCAAAATGTAGCCTTTGGCTCTGTAGTAATGGCAAGATGTTAGTGGAAGCTGAAATTTAGCTTTGGATGACCTGGTTTGAATCAGGTCAGGACGGTGTTTTTATAGGTTTGTGTTGTCTGCTTTATCATAGCTAGGGTATGCATCAGCTCTCTAGACGAACTCGCCTGTACACGGTGTCGATTCCCTAGAACTTGGCTAAGGTAGGTGCTCATGCATCATGGTTGGGAAATGCAAAACATGAATTTTAAGATGCAGGAACCACAGGCCCTAATTGTTAATAAAACTAAATCCTTACCCAGACATCTGATGAAGCTTCCAAACTATGAACACAAAGAAAAGATATTAAAAGAAACCAGAGAAAAAATAACAATCTATAAAAGAATGACAGAGACAAGCTAGAGTGGAAACCAGAATAGAATAATATCTGTAATGTCATGAGAGAAAATAACAATGTACTTACCATGCATAGACCTTCACTGATAAGAAAGATGATACTGATAAGATACTGATAAGAAAGAAATGGAACCAGGACAGAGTGAGATTCATCAAATAAATTAGTAAGCATGTGGGTAAACTGACTGTATCAAACAATAATAAAGATGTTGACTAACTCACAAGGAGAAATTTCTCTGTGAAAGGATAACTTTGCAAATATTTTGTTGATATAGACACTACAATGTAAACCTTAATCCTTATCACAAATTCATAACCTCTCCCTAGAAATCAATAAACCCAAATAGTGGGACCTCTAATAATCCTCAGGCATTTCTCATGTTCTAGCCTAAGAATGAGCTCATCCTCAGATCTTTAACCAAAAATATTCTTTCCTCTTCTGTGGTATCATACCTGCTAACTTGATAGGGAATATAGAATTGCCAGATTGTTCTAACCACAGTGTTCTGCAGTCGTGGCTAACTGATCCCAGGGCCTCTAAAAATGAAGTAGATGGACAACCTCGTAAGGTGTTGCTGGACATATATAGGAAGAAAATTGGGGGTTTGCTGAGAAGACATGAGGACCCACTGTAGAGATTCACAGCTTCTTACCAAGTTCCTAGAACTAAGTCAGTTTGCAGAACCAGACTCCCAACTGAGAACAGCTGTAGCCATTTATCAAATTAATGGTGCAATGGGGATAGGGAAATCCCCAGTTCTTCCAGGGATGATTATATACTGGGTCTGAATTTACACTGATTCCCAGAGATCAGAAACACCCCTGTGTTTCACAGGATAGAGTTTATGGAGATCACTGAGAGGTGGAGTCTTGGCCTGAGCCTCAGATTTATCTTGTGCTTCTTTACCCAGTCCCAGATTATATAGTGAAAATATACTTTGTTTGTAACTGTCAGAATCACCATGTTTGTTTTCTGTCCCAAGGAGTGGGGGCCATTATGGTTGGAAAGGCCAAGGGGAAGCCCTTGGATCTCCTCCACAATCTAAGGGCAATTGCAAAGATAAATGCCACCATTAACTACCTGGGAGCTGCAGTGGGTACTCCTACCAGATCTCAAGCTGAGGGTTCTTATCCTCTAGAAACTGATGGTCTCCCAGAAGGGTGATAGCTCCCACCCAAGTCCTTCAAACCAAGTAGATGACTGCACAAAATGTAGACAGCTTTCCTCCCAAATTCAATGATAAAAGATATTTATTCTCATGCTTTAATCTTTATTCTTTTGTTCTTTATTTTCCTATCTTCTTTCTTTTGCTAGTTTAAGGCTACTTTTAAACAGTCTGATTAACGCCCTGTCTTTCCTACCTTCCTTATTTGTGCCACCTTATCACTGATTCTTAAGTGCCATCATCTGGCCCCTCCCACGCCAGTATCCTTCATTGAATAAATTAGTAATCATGTGGGTAAATCAGGAACCCAATTCCATTGCATCATACTGTAAGGTCATTTCCAGCCTCAGCCTCAGAAAACAGTCACCACAGAGCTCTTCCAGATGCAGGTGCCCCTTCAGGAAGACAGTGTTTTTTTTGTTTTTGTTTTTGTTTTATAACTTACATCCAAATTAGTTAGCATATAGTGCAACAATGATTTCAGGAGTAGATTCCTTAGTGCCTCTTACCCATTTAGCCCATCCCCCCTCCCACAACCCTTCCAGTAACCCTCAGTTTGTTCTCCATATTTATGAGTCTCTTTTGTCCCCTCCCTGTTTTTATATTCTTTTTGTTTCCTTTCCCTTATGTTCATCTGTTTTGGCTCTTTAAGTCCTCATATGAGTGAAGTCATATGATTTTTGTCTTTCTCTGACTAATTTCACTTAGCATAATACCCTCCAATTCCATCCATCTAGTTGCAAATGACAAGGTTTCATTCTTTTTGATTGCCAAGTAATACTCCATTGTGTGTATATATATATATATATATATATATATATATATATATATATACCACAACTTCTTTATCCACTCATCCATCAATGGACACTTGGGCTCTTTCCATACTTTGGCTATTGTTGATAGTGCTGCTATAAACATGGGGGTGCATGTGCCCCTTCAAAACAGCACACCTGTATCCCACGGGTAAATGCCTAGTAGTGCAATTGCTGGGTTGTAGGGTAGTTCTATTTTTAGTTTTTTGAGGAACCTCCATGAGGTTGTTGCCTGAGTTGTGAATATTAGCCATTCTGACAGGTGTGAGTCAGAATCTCATTGTGGTTTTGATTTGTATTTCCCTGATGATGAATGATGTTGAGCATTTTTTCATGTTGGCCATCTGGCTGTCTTCTTTGGACAAGTGTCTATTCATGTCTTTTACCCATTTCTTCACTGAATTATTTGTTTTTGGGTGTTGTGTTTGATAAGTTCTTTATAGATTTTGGATACTAACCCTTTATCTGATACGTCGTTTGTAAAATCTTCTCCCATTCTGTTGCTTGCCTTTTAGTTTTGCTGATTGTTTCCTTCACTGTGTAGAAGCTTTTTATTTTGATGAGGTCCCAATAGTTCATTTTTGCTTTTGTTCCCTTGCCTCTGGAGACATGTTGAGTAAGAAGTTGCTGCGGCTAAGACCAAAGAGGTTTTTGCTCGCTTTCTCCTCGAGGATTTTGGTGGCTTCCTGTCTTACATTTAGGTCTTTCATCCATTTTGAGTTTATTTTTGTGTATGGTGTAAGAAAGTGGTCCAGGTTCATTGTTCTGCATGTCGCTGTCCAGTTTTCCCAGCATCACTTGCTGAGGAGACTGTCTTTATTGCATTGGATATTCTTTCCTGCTTTGTCAAAGATTAGTTGGCCATATGTTTGTGGGTCCATTTCTGGGTTCTCTATTCTGTTCCATTGATCTGAGTGTCTGTTCTTGTGCCAGTACCATACCGTCCTGATGATTACAGCCTTGTCGTACAGCTTGAAGTCCGGGATTGTAATGCCTTCTGTTTAGGTTTTCTTTTTCAAGATTGCTTTGGCTCTTCGAGGTCTTTTCTGGTTCCATAAAAATTTTAGGATTATTTGTTCTGGCTCTGTGAAGAATGCTGGTGTTATTTTGATAGAGATTGCACTGAATACGTAGATTGCTTTGGGTAGTATTGACATTTTAACAATATTTGTTCTTCCTATCCAGGAGCATGGAATCTTTTTCCATTTTTTTTGTGTCTTCTTCAGTTTCTTTCATAAGCTTTCTATAGTTTTTAGTGTATAGATTTTTCACCTCTTTGGTTATATTTATTTCTAGGTGTCTTATGGTTTTTGGTGCAACTCTAAATGGGATCGATTCCTTGATTTCTCTTTCTGTTGCTTCATTGTTGGAATGCAACTGATTTCTGTGCGTTGATTTTATATTCTGCAACTTTGGTGAATTCATGAATCAATTCTAGCAGTTTTTGGGTGGAATCTTTTGGGTTTTCCATACAGAGTATCATGTCATCTGTGAAGAGTGAAAGTTTGACCTCCTCCTGGCGGATTTGGATGCCTTTTATTTCTTTGTGTTGTCTGATTGCAGAGGCTAAGACTTCCAATACTATGTTGAATAACAGTGGTGAGAGTGGACATCCCTGTCTTGTTCCTGACCTTAGGGGGAAAGCTCTCAGTTTTTCCCCATTGAAGATGATATTAGCGTTGGGTGTTTCATGTGTGGCTTTTATGATCTCGAGGTACGATCCTTCTATCACTACTTTCTTGAGTGTTTTTATCAAGAAAGCATGCTGTATTTTGTCAAATGCTTTCTCTGCATCTATTGAGAGGATCATATGGTTCTTGTCTTTTCTTTTATTGATGTGATGAATCATGTCAATTGTTTTGTGGATAATGAACCAGTCCTGCATCCCAGGAACAAATCCCACTTGGTCGTGGTAAATAATTTTTTTTAATGTATTGTTGGATCCGGTTGGCTAGTATCTTGTTGAAGATTGTTGCATCCATGTTCATCAGGGAAGTTGGTCTATAGTTCTCCTTTTTAGTGGGGTCTCTGTCTGGTTTTGGAATCAAAACCATGGCTTCATAGAAAGAGTTTGGAAGTTTTCCTTCCATATCTATTTTTTGGAACACTTTCAAGAGAATAGGTGTTAACTCTTCCTTAAATGTTTGGTAGAATTCCCCTGGAAAGTCATCTGGCCCTGGACTCTTGGTTTTTGGGAGATTTTTGATTACTAATTCGATTTCCTTACTGGTTATGGGTCTGTTCAAATTTTCTACTTCTTCCTGTTTCAGTTTTGGTAGTGTATGTTTCTAGGAATTTGTCAATTTCTTCCAGATTGCCCATTTTATTGGCATATAATTGCTCATACTATTCTCTTATTATTTTTATTTCTACTGTGTTTGTTATGATCTCTCCTCTTTCATTCTTGACTTTATTTGTTTGGGTCCTTTCCTTTTTCTTTTTGATCAAACTGGCTAGTGGCTTATCAATTTTGTTAGTTCTTTTTTTTTTTTTTCAACGTTTTTTATTTTATTTTTGGGACAGAGAGAAACAGAGCATGAACGGGGGAGGGGCAGAGAGAGAGGGAGACACAGAATCGGAAACAGGCTCCAGGCTCCGAGCCATCAGCCCAGAGCCTGACGCGGGGCTCGAACTCACGGACCGCGAGATCGTGACCTGGCTGAAGTTGGACGCTTAACCGACTGCGCCACCCAGGCGCCCCATGTTAGTTCTTTCAAAGAACCAGCTTCTGGTTTCATTGATCTGTTCTACTGCTTTTTTTTTGTTTGTTTGTTTGTTTGTTTCAATAGCACTAATTTCTGCTCTAATCTTTATTATTTCCTGTCTTCTGCTGGTTTGGCTTTTATTTGCTGTTCTTTTTCCAGCTCTTTAAGGCATAAGGTTAGGTTGTGTAATTGAGATCTTTCTTTCTTCTTTAGGAAGGCCTGGATTGCTATATACTTTCCTCTTAGGACTGCCTTTGCTGCATCCTAGAGGTTTTGGGTTGTGGTGTTATCATTTTCATTGACTTCCATATACTTTTTAATTTCCTCTTTAACTGCTTGGTTAGCCCATTCATTCTTTAGTAGGATGTTCTTCAGTCTCCAAGTATTTGTTACCTTTCCAAATTTTTTCTTGTGGTTGATTTTGAGTTTCATAGCGTTGTGGTCTGAAAATATGCACAGTATGATCTTGATCTTTTTGTACTTGCTCAAGGCTGATTTGTGTCCCAGTATATGGTCTATTCTGGAGAACGTTCCATGTGCACTGGAGAAGAATGTATTTTCTGCTGCTTTAGAATGAAATGTTCTGAATATATCTGTTAAGTCCATCTGGTCCAGTGTGTCATTCAAATCCATGTTTCCTTGTTGATTTTTTGATTAGATGATCTGTCCATTGTTGTGAGTGGGGTGTTGAAGTCTCCTACTATTATGGTATTATTAATGAAGAGTTTCTTTGTTTGTGATTAATTTATTTATATATTTAGGTGCTTTCACATTTGGTGCATCAATGTTTACAACTGTTAGGTCTTCTTGGTGGATAGACCCCTTGATTATGATATAATGCCCTTCTGCATCTCCTGATACAGTCTTTATTTTAAAGTCTAGTTTGACTGATATAGGTATGGCTACTCTGGCTTTCTTTTGTTGACCATTAGTATGATAGATGGTTCTCCATCCCCTTACTTTCTATCTGAAGGTGTCTTTAGGTCTAAAGTGAGTCTCTTGTAAACAGCATATAGAGAGATCTTGTTTTCTTATCCATTTTGTTACCCTGTGTCTTTTAATTGGAGCATTGATTCCATTGACGTTTAGAGTGAATACTGAAAGATATGAATTTATTGCCATTATGATGCTTGTAGAGTTGGAGTTTCTGGTGGTGTTCTCTGGTCCTTTCTAATCTTTGTTTCTTTTGGTATGTATGTATGTATGTGTTTATATTTTCATCTTTTCTCCCCTCAGAGAGTCCCCCTTAAAATTTCTTGCAGGGCTAGTTTAGTGGTCACAAAGTCCTTTAATTTTTGTTTGTCTGGGAAACTTTTTATCTCTCCTTCCATTTTGAATGACAGCCTTGCTGGATAAAGAATTCTTGGCTGCATATTTTTCTGATTCAGCACATTGAATATATCCTGTCACTCCTTTCTGCCCTGCCAAGTTTCTGTGGATAGGTCTGCTGCAAACCTGATCTGTCTTCCCTTGTAGGTTAGGGACCTTTTTTCCCTTGCTGCTTTCATGGTTCTCTCCTTGCCTGAGTATTTTGTGAATTTGACTATAATGTGCCCTGTTGATGGTCGTTTTTTGTTGAATCTAATGGGAGTCCTTTGTGCTTTCTGGATTTTGATGTCTGTGTCTTTCCCCAGGTTAGGAAAGTTTTCTGCTATGATTTGCTCACATAACCCTTCTACCCCTATTTCTCTCTCTTCCTCTTCTGGGACCCCTATGATTCTGATGTTCCTTTTTAATGAGTCACTGATTTCTCTAATTCTTAAATCATGCTCTTTTGCCTTAATCTCCCTCTTTTTTTCTGCTTCATTATTCTCCATAAGTTTGTCCTCTATATCGCTGATTCTCTGTTCTGCCTCATCCATCCTTGCTGCCACAGCATCCATCCATGATTGCAGGTCAGTTATAGCATTTTTTTAATTTCATTCTGACTAGTTTTTACTTCTTTTATCTCCACAGAAAGGGATTTTAGTCTGTTTTTGACTCCAGCTAGTATTCTTATTATCGTGATTCTAAATTCTGGTTCAGACATCTTGCTTGTATCTGTGTTGGTTAAACCCCTGGCTGTCGTTTCTTCCTGCTCTTTCTTTTGGGCTGAATTCCTTCATTTTGTCATTTTGAAGGGAGAAAAGGAATTAATGAGGTAGAAAAATTAAAATTAAAAAAATATTAAAATTAGAAAATTAAAAACACACACACAAAATCGAATAAATGATGCTAGATCCTAGGTGTGTTTTGGTCTGGGTGTTGAAAGTGGTTTGACAGATTAGAGAAAAAAGGTGGGGAAAAAAAAGGAAATTGTTTGAGAATTTAGTAATTTAGTAATTCTCAAATTAGTTGAGAATTTACTCCACTGAAGTAGACTAAAGTGAAATGATGGAAGTAAAATAGAATTTGAAAAATTTACACAAAAGTAAAGAATATAGTAGAAAAAAATTAAAAATATTTTTAATAAAAATTTAAAATGAAAATGAATTTTTTCTCTTACTGTATTCAAGAAAAAAGAAATGAAAAGAGAAAAAAGAGAAAAAAGAAGGGAATCATTTGAAAATTTGAAAAAGTGAATACACTGTAGTAGACTAAAATAAAATGATGGAAGTAAAATAGAATTTGAAAAAATTTACACAAAAGTAAAAAATATAGTCAAAAATTAAAGAAAAATATTTAAAAGAAATTGAAAATAAAACTGAATTTTTCCCTTTCTGTATTCAAGAAAAAGAAGTGAAAAAGAGGAGAAAAAAAAAAGAAAAGAAAACTCAATAGATGGACCTGGTAACAGATTCAAATATGACTGAAATTACTTTGTTTTCCCCTAGAAATCAGACTATGAAGTGCTTTATAGTCCATAAACTAAGCAGGCGGTGAGACTTGTGTTCTTGAAGAGCGAGGTTGGCCCAGTTGGGCTGGACTCCATGTAGTGGCTCTGCTCTCCACTAGATGGCGCTGCTAGCCTACTGAGGTGGATTGTTGCAGCACTGGTAGGTGTGTATGCACATGTGCAGGAGCGGTGAAAATGGCATCACCCAGCTACCCAGTCTCTAGTATTGGAACTCTGTTCTCCCCGATTAGCAATCGCACATCCATCCTCTGTCTTCAGCTTTTGTCCACTCCCCGCTTTTTCACTGTCCGTGACCAAGTCCCAGGTAGTACCTCTCTCCCAAGTTTTGTCTCAGATGTGGCTGTTTTCTCTGGCCCCTTACTTCTGAAGGAATGTGGCTTTGACCCGTTCTGCCCCTCTGCAGAGGGTCTCACTGAGCAATGGCTGAATGCTGGCCGCACCCAGGAAAGTTTACAGGGCCCTGCTGCTGCTGGTGTCCCAAGACTGTGGCCAGGTGCCAGCCCGCCCCAGAAAAAGTTCGCGAGATACTGTAGCAACAGTGTTTCAGGGAATATGGAAGATCACAACACACATCTGGCACCAGGCTTCACCCTTAACAACCTTGTTCCAGCACCAGCGAATGTGGCCATTTTCTGGGGTCTGCTGGGACCAGGTGGCTTCAACAGTCTGTACCAAATGTACTTCCACCAGTGGAACCACTTTTCCCCATGTGTCCCAAGAACCTCCAGGACCCCACTCTGCTCCTGGGGATTCGCCCTTCCCACCAGAGCACCACCAGGTATCGAGCTGAGCTGCGGAGTTTCAGACTCTGTGCTCCCCCTGTTTACAGTCTTAATGGAATTTAAACCCTCTCCTTTCTCCTTTCTTCTTTCTCCTTTTTTAGTTTAGTCCCTGTGGCTGTTTCCAATTTTCCACTTTCTCTCCAGCTGCTTTTTGGGAGGGGTGCTTTTCCTGTATCCTCCCTCCCCACCCCGCCGTCTCTGTCCTCTCTCTACCAGCAAAAGCGGCTCCCTACCTGCTGTGGCTTCTCACTCCCCAAATTCACCTCTCCGTGCCACTAACCTGCTGAATTCTGTGGTTCAGGTTGTGCAGATTGTCGTGTTCATCCTCAAATCAGTTTTCTAGGTGTGCAGGATGGTTTAGTGTTGGTCTCACTGTATTTCATGGATGCGAGACACACAAAAAACTTCCATGCTGTTCCTCCATCTTGGCTCCTCCGCCTCAGGTAGACATTTTTTAACTGGTGAAGGAGTATCCTCCGGTCTTTAGAGGAAGGTATGACAAAGATGGTTGAGCAGGTTGCACATAATAGATCCATTCCAGCTTACCTATTTCTCTAAGACTTTGGACTCTCTTTTTTTCAGAAGGATGTCAAGGAAGTAACAGCCAAACTGCTACCACCCCTGGGCCCCAAAAGATGAGTGCACTGAGCTCCCGCCGGAGAACATAATAAAAAAAAGAGCCACTCTGAGAGAAGCAGTGAGCTCAACTGAAGTTGAGGGACACAGAAAGCTGGAGGCCTTTCAGGTCTAGACAGGGAGGGAGAGAACCAAAGGAAAAACTACCTGTATGTTGTTCCCCTCCCCTCCCTCCACTTTCCTCCCAGAGGTTCAATTAGTCAAACCCAACCAGGGAAGGAAGGCATGGAACCCTGTTGATACAGTCCATACAGGTTAGCTTTCTGCAAAGAGAAGTGTGGGAAAAGAGGGAAAGAATAGATAAGGAAGCATAGAGAGATTTTTTTAGTTTCCTCTCAGCTGAAAAAAGTAGAGATTCACAAGTTTGGTGTTTTTGTAGAAATAAAACTACATTTCTTCCAACTTGGCAGGAATGTGTAGATATAAAAATGAGCTGCACTAAAAAGAGAACAAAGCTAAAGAAAACCCATATACAAAGAAGTACACACCAAAATCCTTGTCAAGAGGTCAAATACATTAACCAGGATAAGAACATGGTAAAGTCAGATTCTCAGAACATGGCAGTCTGGTTTTCACTTAGTACCTGTCAACTATAAATGTTGTTCTCCCCATGTTTGCATGGGTCCCTGACTCACTTCAGGCAGGGCTCTGCTTGAATTAATTTCCTCACCTCAGAGACCGTTCAAGACCAAACTATTCTAAAGTTGTGTCTTTTCAGGTCATTTTCTTTCTTTTCATTAAAAAAAACTATTCTCGGGGGGCGCCTGGGTGGCGCAGTCGGTTAAGCGTCCGACTTCAGCCAGGTCACGATCTCGCGGTCTGTGAGTTCGAGCCCCGCGTCAGGCTCTGGGCTGATGGCTCAGAGCCTGGAGCCTGTTTCCGATTCTGTGTCTCCCTCTCTCTCTGCCCCTCCCCCGTTCATGCTCTGTCTCTCTCTGTCCGAAAAATAATGTTGAAAAAAAAAATTAAAAAAAAAAAAAAAAAGAAAAAACTATTCTCTAACTAAAGTTATATTAATGTTTATTTTGCTTACTTTCTTGTTTGTATATTTCACTACCATATAAGCTTTTAAGCTTTAGGAGGGCATGGTATTGTTCTCTCAATTATATATCCTTGATGCCTAGGACAGTGCCTGAAACAAAGTAAATCCATCATTTCCCTCCCGAAACAAATACATATGGAATTGCCAGAAGCCATTCTTGTCTTCATGCATGCAACTCAACATATTGAAAATGAAGTTTACATTGTAGTTATTTCCAAATCTTTGCTTGATAAGTACTAAGAAATATCAGACTTGTTGCCATAATTTAAAGGTTTGTTTGATTGTGTTTGTTTTTGCTTTTTTTTGTTTTTGTTTTGTTGTTGTTTTGTTTTGTTTTTAATTTTTGGGCAATGTGTTTTTGCTGGAATATGAAGTCTGTGACTTTCCTGTCCTGCAAACACGTAAGAGCTGTTGAACGTTGACAAGCAACTGTGTATGTCTCCCATGCTTTGTATCATTCTTGAGTGATGACTTGGTCAATGGACAATAAACAGTATTATCAAGGAAAAAAAAATCTCAGAATCACAATTCTCCTTACCACATCTTAAGCCAGGTGCATTTCAAAGGCAGCCAATTTCTAGGTATTATTTTCTGCCCACTGTGCTGTCTGTTCAAAAGCTCAGAGTAGCACACAATCAAAATTTGGAGACTTCATAAACTTGATCAATTCTTTGAAAGACACAAATAGCTAAAGTTTAGTAAGAAAGAAATACTTAACTGACTAGTTCTGTATCTATTAAATAAATTGAATTTGTTCTTAAAAATCTTCCCACAAAAAAAAACCCTCTAGGCCCAGGGGTTTTCAGTGGTGAATTCTACAGTGCTTAAAGGAAGAGATAGTACCAATTCTGCACAATCTCTTCCAGAATAAAGAGAGGAGAAAATACTTCCTAACTCATATTAAAAGGCTAAAACACCCTAATATCAAAACCAGACAAAGCTATTACAGGAAAGAAAACCACAAACATAAGTAGAGACACAAAATCTTCAAGGAAATATTAACAAATCAAGTGTTTTACTTATATTTGTACCTCCAGTATCTATGATAGTGCCTGGTACCTAGTAAGTCTTTGGTAAATTTTCACTTAATGACACTGAACAAAATTTTTGAGTGAAATGTTTAGGACAAAAAAGTGTTGACACTGCTTTGGGAGTTAAAAATAAATTAACAACAAAAAAACTTTGGCTTGAGAGTCATTCTCTCTTTTAAACATTTGAAATGACACACCTCCTTATAATAGATGACCTCTTTATTCACCTCACTTTATGTTGTCTTGGATGGGGCAAGATCACTGGCATTTACTGAGGACTTTCCTATGGCCAGTGTTGTGCTGGTGACTTAACACCGTCCTCTTATTTTAATCCTCATAATGGTTAATAACCCCAGCGAGGAAATGGGGGCTTAGTAAATTTTCCAACAAGTCAGGACTAGTAAGTGGCTGAGTAAGGAAAGGAATCGGGCCTAAAGGCATATAAATATCGAAAGCAGCTTATCAAATAGTGTGCTTCTCATAGGAAAGCTCTCCTAACTGGGATGTGAAAACTGGAATGGCTGTGGGTGAGGACAGAGGATCCTTGGATTCCAAATCTCCAAGGGTTTAGGAAACAGTCCTGGGCTGGTCCCAATTTGCGTTGTGCTCTGCTACCCCCTGCTGGTCATCTGTGGGAAGGCAAAAAGTAGCTTCACACTGTCGTTGCTCAGCTCACTCTGACAGCTCAGGCCAGCAGGGTGACTACAGCGTCCCCTGCAGTTCTTCTGAAGGAGCTTGTTTTAGACCCTTGGCTTGTCTGTTTCTTCAGGTGTTTCAGAAAAGTTCTGAGTTAAGGACCTCTGCCTCAGAGTCTCAAGTTCCAGCCCACCAACAGGATGCAGGCAGGGAGGCCTCTCCCCTGGGTCCTTGAAACCTCTGATATAAGGGAGATGGATGAGGCGCCTGGGTGGCTCAGTCGGCTGAGAGTCCCGCTCTTAATTTCAGCTCAGGTCATGATCTCACGGTTAGTGGATTCGAGCCCCACATCTGGCTTTGTGCTGACAGCAGGCAGAGATTGCTTGGAATTCTCTGTCTCCTCTCTCTCTCCGCTCCTCCCTTGCTCACAGTGGGCTCTCTCTCTCTCTCTCTCTCTCTCTCTCCCAAATAAATAAACTTTAAAAACAATAAAGGAAGTGAATGGTTCAATGGGGGGCGCAGCTGTGCCTGACTGTCGCCCGTGGGGATTTTTCAAATGAGACTTTTTAACTTTTTTTTCCTTCTTCTCCTTCACCAAACCTCCCCCCCCCCCCGTCTTACCACCCCCAGCCACCCCAGTCCCCTGCAAAATGCTTGTTCCCTGCAGTCCACCCATTTGGAACACACTGAGAGCCTGAAATCGTCCCAAGGATTTGGGGCCTTCTTACTGGCTAAAACTAGGACTCCATTGGCTAAAACTCTGCCCATGGACTTACTCAAGAGAAAGCCCCCTCATTTGGGGTGTGTGTACCACTAGAGAGTCTACAAGCAGCTGACCTGGTTATACCAGGGCCTCAGCTAGGTGGGTCATCGAAGTCAGCAGGGTTCTCAGACTTAGACTCCATATTGTTCAAGGAACAGTTAGGGAAATGGTTAATGGACACTATCCATTAACGACTTTAGAACACTGCCCATCGTCTTTTCACCCAGAATCTGGGGAATACATATATTCACACATATGCCAAGAATATAAAATTTCTGGTAAAAGACCAAATATCAAACAATATTTGTCTGAGGGTGATGAGAATATTTTTCTATAGGGAATATTTATTACTGGTGTAATATTTTTTAACTAAAAAAAGTTCCCTAAGCAGAGACCTACATTCCTGGGACTTTTTTGCTGTGGGTAGGATGGACGTGGGTGTCCCAGGCAGGAGATGGGAGGGCAGAAAAGGGCAGCTGTGTTTCAGTAACGCAACCCACATCAGCAGTCTGGAGACAGGGGCAGAGCTCTTTGGCCTCCCTAATGCCATCGCGAGCTTGGCTAGGCTGGCATGTTGCTGGCTCTGGAGTCTAGAGATCTGGCACTGTCCTCATGTCCCTACCTGCTCTTCATTCAGGCCTCACCCGCGATCTCCTGCCACTACCTCTCTCCCTAGTCCTCCTCCCTCGTCGTAATTGCCCCGCCCTCACTCCAACCTCTTTTTTCATTGCCATGAGAAATGATCTCAAGTAAGTGGCTAGAAACAGACGTTACAGGTGTCGCCCACTTTTCAAAAGTCTGCGTTATGCCACTTCACTTTTATGAAAGACCAGTGTTAGTATCTGTTTTTGAAAGCCGAGGGAAATCCAAAGAGGATTTTTGCTTCTATGAAAAACAAAACAAAAAAAAAAAAGTGAAAAATGAAAATAGCCTTCAGGGTGTATTTGGCAGCCAGCCTGAATGGAGGCAGTGTGCACAGCGGGGAGAGTGGCGCCACCCAGCGCCTTCCCTCAGAACTACACTTGGAATCTCCATGTCAAGCCGCCATAGCTTTGAACCGTGTCTGTGAGCATCTGTGCTTTATCTCCATTGATTCTGTGCGTTTCTTGGCAAGATGTTTCCTGATGTATCCGAAAAGCCTATGAGAGGTTATTTTTCGGGTCTGGGAGAGCTCAAAACTGCTTTCATAAAAATTAATGGTAATTGCTTCTTTGCTTTATGCCATAGAAAGGTTTTCATAGGAACTCTCTACTTTCAGATAGTGGGGAAAACCTGTGTCTGTTCAAGTATTAAGGGTGGGGGGGACGAGGACTTTTTTTTTTTTTTTTACCACTGGAGAGGCTTGTGTATATCAACATTTTTTAAAGTTTATTTATTTTGAGAGAGAGAGTGCACAAGCAGGGGAGGGGCAGAGAGAGAGGGAGAGAAACAGAATCCCAAGCAGGCTCCACACTGTCAGCACAGAGCCCCACTCAAGGCTGAATCTCACCAACCATGTGATCATGACCTGTGCAGAAACCAAGAGTCCTACACTTCACTGACTGAGCCACCCAGGTGCCCCTGGATGTCAACATTTAAGACTTATTAACATGTACAGTTTAACTTGAGCTGAGAGGAGCTAAAATCTAGGCTCTCCCCATTAGCAACTGAAACACCACCTAAGTGAAATCAAACTCAACTTCTCCCCACTCCCAGCGGATACTTCTCTGCTACCCTTTTTGAAAACAGGGACATCATCCTAGAAACTTAAGCATAAAATCTGGGAGTTCCCCTTTTTTTAAGTTTATTTATTTATGTTGAGAGAGAGAGAGAGAGAGCGAGACAGCAAGCAAGTGGGGAAGGGACAAAGAGAGAGGGAGACAGAGAATCCCAAGCAGGCTCCCTGCTGCTAGCACAGAGTCTGACATGGGGCTTGACCGCATGAAACCACAAGATCATGACCTGAGCTGAAACCAAGAGTCTGACGCTTAGCAAGTGAGCCCCGCAGGCACCCCCTGGGAGTTACTTCTGACTCTTCTTCCCCTCTAAACAAGTGTCCAGTCCTGAAGATTCTATCTCTGGGTCTACCTTCTCTCCTTCCCCCTGTGGCTTCCCTGCTCTGTCTGTTGCCTCTGCTCATCCCACAGCACTAGGCTCCTAAGCTGTTTTGACCCCCTTAGTCTTCCCTTGGCTCATCCATCTGGCTCAGAGATACCTTGTTCATCAATCTGAGGGCTAGTTTCGGCTCTTCCTGCTAAAAGCATTCACAAGTAATCCAGCATTGACCAAATAAAATCTGAATTCCAGAGGTGGGCATGTAAGGCCCCCCACAATCTCATCCCCGGCTTATCACCTGCCCCTCCCCTCCTGGTAACCTAGCCAAAATTTGCCACCAGCAAGTTTGCCTCTTGTTTTCTTGGGGCTAGAGAGCTGTGTGAGACACGGTGCCTCTTCTCCAGCCACTCCAGATCTTGTTCAAGAGGCAGCCTGCAGTGTAGTAAGTGCGCAAGAGAGCCATGCCCAAAGCTCTGTAGGAGTCCAGGCTAGAGAGCGTCAGCAATGGGAGTCAGCCAGCCCACTTGGGCTGCGGATGGCCAGTGGGGGATGGGTGGACATTTAGCCACGCAGATGTGCAGAACTGGCAGGTGCTCCTACAAGTAGTCTAGGCTGGCTGGAGCTTAGTTTGCCTGAGAGAAAGCAGTTGAAGGAGATGCTGGGGGCATAAGAGCAACAGCACCAATGCTACCATCATCCTAGGGGCTCTGTATTCTGCTCAACACTTTCCGCAGGCTGTCCTATTTACTTTCTTACAAAACCCTGAATGTGGGTATAGTTTGTTTTGTTATAATATGGGTTACTGTAACACCAATTAACCCATGCATGATTGGAAAAATAGGGAAATGATTTCAGTATAATGAAGTTGGGTTGGTCGAAACACGATTTCCATGCCAGGAAAAGGGAATTGGAAGAGTAGGAGTAAAATTAGAATTTCCAGCAGGAGATGAGAAAGCCTTCAGCTCAACTATCGCTTAGGCTGGGTCCCCTACTATTCTATTTTAAGAAAATTAAAACTGAGAGCCTGCCCCTGGGCTCCCTCTCCAGAGAGCCCAGCTTGCACAGGCTCCTGGCTCATGACAGGTACATGTCCCTCTCGGTCTACATTCTGAGTTCCTCTGGCTCAGAGCTCCACTTTTGTCTCCATTTTCTTCGCTCTTATAGGATAGTATCTCCGCTCTGTTGTTTTATGTTTTAAAAACATCCCCGGAAGCAGCCTTCACGTGTACTGAATGACCTGCCTTGAGCGTCTGACTTACCTCCTGAGATTCCAATTATTTGTTTTTGTTCGTTCTCTGGTTGCCATGCTTCACAGCTTTGGAGAGACCTGCCCAATTTTAAATTTCCCTTCAGTCCTTTTATCTTTAGTGTGTGACTTTGGTAGAACATGAGGTTTCTCAGGATCATCTATGTAGTGTCACAGGAGAGATGAACTATCGTATTTCCACTTTGTGGAAGAGCAAATAGAAGCTTAGATGCATGTAACTGGCTCTTGTTTGCATAGCTGGTAAATGGTACATCTGCATTTTCCAGCTCGAGCTACATTGTTTTGTGGATGCAGATTATACAGGGTCTTGTATGCCATGAGGGCTGTTTTTTAAATATCTGTTATCTGTCCGCAACAAATCTAGCCTCTTCTACATGATCTGTGGTGCTGGGCCCGGGACTTTGCAAATTGCATTTCCTGGACTCCTTTGCCAGCTGCTTTTCTGTTAGGTTTTGCCATTGGGAGGCACTAGAAAGAGGCTGGAGAGGTGGGAGAAGGAGAAAGTGGATTTCCTCCCTGTTTCCTTATGCGGGTCCATGTTTCTGTAGTTGGCTCCACTTTCAATGCTCCTTGGTTGCCGGCAGCAGCTGGCTGGCAACTCTGCTGGCAATCAGGGAAACAGCCACCCCACGATCCTTCACCAGATGCGCCTGAAAATCCCTTGATAATCCAAACCTCTGCTGGACCCTTCTCCCTCAGTGATCTGAGTGCCAGCTTTCCAGAGCTTCCTTCAAGAAGCCTGAATTCCCAGCTCTTTAGTTCTGGAAATACCATCTTTTTCCTTCAGGTTCCTCCTTCCTGGCAGTAAGGTTTGCTCCCTGAAGTTCTTATTCTCTAGAGGTGGCCACATTCCCTTTTTGCTCCTGAAGCCTTCCCACACTTACGTCGCCAATCCCCAGCATCAAATGCCTTCTCTTTAAAATATTTAATGTGTCCTCTGTGTCCCTGAGCAGATACCGACTGTTACCCGTGCTTATGAATATTTCTCTGTTGGGAAAGGTAAGTCTTCGAAGGCCTTTAGGCAGGAAACTGACTCCTTGCTGCAGATCGGACTTTATTTCATTGGTTGGTAATATTTAACTCTGTTAACAACTTCTCCTTCCTTTAAACATTATACCCTCTTGTCTTTTGTAATGTTATACGTTCACCTCCCACCTTTGTAGCCACTCTTTCTCAGCCTTTTATGAAGACTTCTTCCTTTATCCTGATGTTTGGTAAGGCCTTGATAGTGGCCATTTTATTTCTTCAATCTACACATTTTCCCCGGAATAGCTTATCCATCTGCCACAGCCTCAGTTAGTATCTATCTTCTGATAACTTACACATTCCTATCTTCAGCCTAGACATTGCTCTTGGGTTCCAGGCCCATTTATTCAACTGCTCTCTGGAATGTCTAGTTGGATGTCCCTCCAGTTAGCGATAGATAGCCTGTATTATGATGGTGGGGTTCTGGTTTCAATCTAGAGCATGGCTAGAAAGCCCTCCTGCATCCCCCAAACCCAACTAAATTGATCATTATCTGTTTCTCCTACTAGCCCTTCTCTCCCCCGTGTTCCTAGCGTGAGTGGCCAATTTGAGTTTGTCCAGTTATCCAAATCAAAAACCTGGGTGTCTATTTCTATTCTGGTGCCTGCTTCTCTTTCATGTCCCATATACAAATAAGTCCTGTAGATTAAATCTCTTTCCTCAATTCACTTACTTCTATCATCTTGGTCTCTACTCTTATGTGTCCTACCTACCATAAATTCCAACAACCTTCTTACAGACATCTTAGCTTCCAATTATGCTATTTTAAAATCCTATTTCCACACAGCAGTTAGAATAATTTTCCCCCACATAAAAAATCTAAGCAGTCTTTCTTCTAATTAAAATTCTCAAATTTCAATCCTACCTTTATTTTTTATGTTTTTTAAGTTTATTTATTTATTGAGAGAGAGAGAGAGAGAGGGCACAGCGTAGGGGCAGAAAAAGAGGGAGAGAATGAATCCCAAGCAGGCTCCATGTTGTCAGCACAGAGCCAGACATCGGGCTGAAACCCATGAACCCACAAACTCTGAGGTCATGACCTGAGCCAAAATCAAAAGTTGGACACTCAACTTACTGAGCCACCCAGCCCCCCCTCCCACCCCTACCATTCCACCTTTAGAATAAAATACAAACTGCCTAAAGTAGCTTATCATACCCTTTACAATCTTGTAAAGGTGATAAAGTGGAATGCCTCCAGGTGAGGGCACTTCCTTGTTTTTGTCTGTGTTTTTTTAAAGCAAGAAAAGTTGCCATTGAAATGCTTCCAGGTTTAATGTCTGGAGGTGTAAATGGAAGGCATCATTAGGAGCAGATATTGCTTTGGGAAGAGTCACTTGGGGAGTTGGGTAGTCTCTTTTACTAACATAAATGGTAAGTAATCTTGTGCCTATGGCCTTGAGGGAAGGCATAATAGGAGTTTTGAAACTTGGCCATGGCTGCCTCTCAGAAGGCACATGACTGGTCTCTAGGGTGGAGGTCAATAGGTGTCACTGAATGGCCTGGAAACAAAAGGACGGAAGTTGACCTCTTCCCTGTTGAATTTCAAAGCTATTAGAAACTCTTTGATGAAAGGTGACTTTGAATTCTAGAGGGCTTTCTGTGGAAGGATATCCGGTTCCTGTCCAGTTTTAATACCTATCAGAAGAGGTCTGGAATTAGCAGGAGGATGGAATGACTCATCTCATGGGTATCAAGCCAGCATCTATGCTCAACCATATCAGTGCTTATGCAGTGGGACCATGAACATTTGGGTCATTTTTACAAGAATAGCTGATATTTTTGAAGCCAATGGCATGGACTTCTTCTCTCCATAGAAGTGGCTACATAGTTTGTAAGGCCCAGTGCAAAATGGAAATGTAGGACCCCATGTTCAGAAATTATTAAGAATTCCAAGACAGCAGAGCATCAAATGGAGCGTGGGTGCTTCTGACCATGGGGCTCTGTGTCGCCTCAGTGATCTTTACCAGGCATCTACCTTGTGAAGTGTTTACATTGGACACCTTCTAACATGGAGTGGGGAGCAATTTGTCCTTATGAGAATTGATACCTGATCCAAGTAGAGATTTGACCATGTCACCTGTGGTATCTCTGTCAGCATCACCATCTTAGGGTTTATGACCTATTGATACAACAGCTGATATAATATCTGATTTGATATTGCTTCAGATGAAGGAACCAAATTGCTGCAAAGAAAATGCAACAGTGGGCACATGACCACAAGATTCATACTGTTGCCCTACCACTGAAAGCAGGTGTCCCTGGACAAGCAGGTGTAGTACTGGAATGGGCTTTTGAAGGCTTAGCAAAAGCACTAGTCCTGGGAGACCACCATTCACCAGTGGTGCGTTGTCACTCAGGATGTGCTAAGCAAATCAATAACCAATATAGTTCTTTGTCCTCAATAGCTATGATAGGTGGATCCAGGAAGCAATAGACAGAAGGACGTTTGACCTCATCACTTCCAGTGAGTTAGGTGGGGTGTCTATGCTTTCTGTCCTCACAACCTTGAGTTCTGTTATGTTAGGGATCCTGGTTCCCATGCGAATGGGATTGCCTCTCCCTAGGCATGCCTCCGCATAGTTTTCTGAGTTGGAAACTACCACCTAGCCACTTGGGGCTCCTCATGCATATAAGCTATTCAGCAAATAAAGGAATTACTTTATTGTTTGATATATTGGGCCCTGATGACTGTGAGGTGGTAGTATTGCTGCAATGCAATAATGGGCAATATGAAGGAGTATGTTTGGAACTCAGAGAACTAATTGAATTTGTTCAAGCCTTAAGATCAGGGGTTGATAATTTTTTCTTGAAGAGTCAGAGAGTAAATATTTTCAGCTTTAGAGGCAATATGATCTTTGTCATAACTACTCAATTCTGCTGTTGTAGCAGTCACAGTAATACATAAACAAATGAGACTGGCTGTATTCAAAAAAAAAAAAAAAAAAAAAAAAAAGATAATTTACAAAAATAGGCAGCTGGCCCAAAGGCTACATTTTGCTGACTTCTGCTCTAGATTTAACATCAGGTAACCAAGAATTACAGAGCATAGAGGAAGATGTCAAATGATACCATGAAGATGCATTCGATTCAGACTGTCTATCCCAAGGAACAATGGAAAAAGACTGAATTTCCCTGAAGTATGTGCTAGAAGCTTGTGTGGAATTCACCTTTGGGGTATCCCCCCCCCACCCCCAGCCTCGTCTCCAGGCAGGTTAACAGGATGGGCCTTGGGGTCTATCAGAGTGTGGGATGAGCTCTGCTCTGCAGTTATTTGCAGCAGGATCATTTAAGTCACTTAATCCTTATTTTAAATTGGTGATAATTATGATAATGATCTAGATAGTAACTGGGAGATTAACTGATCTATGCAGGAAATCTCTGGCCCATAGTGGATTCTTTTTTTTTTTTTTTTTTAATTTTTTTTTTTCAACGTTTATTTATTTTTGGGACAGAGAGAGACAGAGCATGAACGGGGGAGGGGCAGAGAGAGAGGGAGACACAGAATCGGAAACAGGCTCCAGGCTCTGAGCCATCAGCACAGAGCCTGACACGGGGCTCGAACTCACGGACCGCGAGATCGTGACCTGGCTGAAGTCGGACGCTTAACCGACTACGCCACCCACGCGCCCCT
>NW_024412388.1:54640635-54675909 GCF_014898765.1 Herpailurus yagouaroundi
CAGAGCCTGACACGGGGCTCGAACTCACGGACCGCGAGATCGTGACCTGGCTGAAGTCGGACGCTTAACCGACTACGCCACCCAGGCGCCCCTATAGTGGATTCTTAATGCATATCAGATCTTCTCCATCCCTTTAACCTTCAGTGGGTCTTCACTGAATATTCACCCTATGCTGCTAAAGTGGTCTGTATCGAAAAAGCTAAGTTTAGTTCTGAGACATACCTGATGGCAAAGGTGGAAGTTCACTCTCATATATACAATCTCAATGAGAGTGAAAAATGGACAGGAATAAGGCAGACAGTATTGTACTTATTAATGGGGATGGGCTGGGGGGGTTAATTTGCTAAATAGAAGGAATATCCTTTTCTAAAAAATTCTATGAGCAGAAATGACACAAAACATTTGTGTCATTTTCTTTGCCTCCTGGCTTTTGTCTTATCTTTTCCTCTGGACATGGGATGAATTGCTGTGTCCACAGGTAGGTATGCATTTAGGCCTTAGCCATAAGATTTCCTTCCTGTCAGGTAGATGCATATCCCCCAGCAAGTGCCTGCGTTATCATAATGAAAAAGGACACTCAGCAAGTTCCCTATTTATAACATTATCTTTCCTAGAGGTATCTTGACTGTGCATACATATCAACAGCCTTAAAATGGCCATACTCTTTAACTTGAGAACTCCAGTTCTGGGAAATTATTCAAAGGAAATAATTAAAATGTGCTAAAAATGGATTAAAAAACATGCTATTTACAATTTGAAACGGAATGTTATGTAGCTATTACAAATGTGTTGTAGAAGAATAATGACATGGAGAAATGTTCATAATGAGTTTATTTATTTTTTTTTTAAATTTTTTAACGTTTTTTAATGTTTATTTTTGAGACAGAGAGAGAGAGAGAGAGCATGAACGGGGGAGGGGCAGAGAGAGAGGGAGACACAGAATTGGAAGCAGGCTCCAGTCTCTGAGCCGTCAGCCCAGAGCCCGATGTGGGGCTCGAACTCACGGACCACGAGATCGTGACCTGAGCTGAAGTCAGATGCTTAACCGACTGAGCCACACAGGCACCCCATAATGAGTTTATTTTTTTAATGTTTATTTATTTTTGAGAGAGAGAGAGAGAGAGAGAGAGAGAGAGACCGAGTGGGAGAAAGGCAGAGAAAGGGGGAGACACAGAATCTGAAGGAGGCTTCGGGCTCTGAGCTGTCAGCACAGAGCCGCATGCAGGTCTTGAACCCATGAGCCTCAAGATCATGACCTGAGCCGAAGCTGGACGCTTAACTGAGCCACCGGGGCAGTCAGTTAATTTTCTGAGATAATTTTCTGGTCACTATATTGACCTAGAAGGAATTTACTGAAAAATTAAGCAAACAGGCATTTATTTGGACAATTAGAATTGCAATTTGGGAGACACAGATTCAGGTAGATATGTGAGTTGTCTTCCGAGGAAGTCAAACAGGGAGCAGAGTTATAAAGAGCAGTTCTCATTTAGGTCCTCTACGCAAAACACGGATTGAGACTAGGTTAACTGGGGTTTACTGGGTTAAGAGGCAAATGAGGGATTGAAACTTGTCAAATAGGGTTGGCTCCATTTAAAAAACAAACAAACTGTAGTTGACCCACAATGTTACTTCAGTTTCAGGTGTACAACAGAAGCGTTGAAAGTCTATATATTATGCTATGCTCACCGCAAGTGTAGCTACCATCTGTGTTTTGCCTCCTTTAAAAAAAAGTGAACAATGGGAGTGATTCAGGTGTCCTGGTGACAAGGGAGTTGAGTCTAGGCTGAGGGCTTGCAGTTGGCAAAAGTTCAGAAACCGCTCCTGCCTTAATGGTTTCCCAGCCCTACTTTAAAAGAGACTCTCTTAGCTAGGCTTGCACGTTCCATTTTGGAACATTTTGTTATTATTTAAAACTCAGCTTGGGGCGCCTGTGGGGGCTCAGTCAGCTTCCAACTCTTGATTTTGGTTCAGGTGGTGATCTCAGGGTCTTGGGGTTGGGCTCTGGGCTGAGCATGGAGCCTGCTTCAGATTCTCTCTCCCTCTTCCTCTGCCTCTGCCTCGCCCCCTGCCCCTCTACAATAAAAAACAAAACAAACAAATGAACAAAAACTCGGCTTAAATATCACTGATTCCCAAATTCTTTGCTCAGACCCCTCTGCATTTAAAATATCTTGGACTAAAAAGACACAAATGCACACTCGTTTAGCGCTTACCACAGGCTAATAAGCACTATTTGAAGATTTTTGTGTGTATTGACTCATTTACTTTCCACCACAGCCTTGCTTTGGAGCACACAGATGACCTCACTAGTACAGACCAGGTAATTCAAGATTGATTGGTATAAGATGCCCCTCCTGGGAGAGGTTGAAAGTGTAATTAAGGTAGATATAAAATCTCAGTTTGGTGATGTGGGCTTAGCACAAGTGATTCCGTTTGAGGCCTGTTCTCTTTCTGTCTTCAACCTCAGTAGAAGCCAAGGGATGAAGCAGCTTGCCAAGATCACACAGCTGCAAATGGTTGAATAAGAATGTTAGGAACGAAGCAGTCTGACTCTAGAACTCATGCTGTAAAAGTCCCAGCTCACCTGCCCTCTGCCTGCACACGTCTCTTACCACAACGGGTTGCATTGCTGGTTTGCTTCTGTGCACTCTGTGCTGTCCTGCACCGTGAGCGTCTCGAGGACACCAGCAACAAAATCCAACACCTTCAGAGGTAAATGTTTATTGCATATATAAAATCACCAGTGACACTTACCAAGCGTTGAACTAAATGTTTTATTGTGATAAAGGAGAAATGGAAGGAAGGGGAGGGGAAGAAGGAGAAAGGAAAAAGAAGGGGAAGAAACAGAGGAATAATAATGAAAAGAATAGAGAATGGATTTAGAGAGGAAAAATACCTGTGTCTAGACTCTGGGGCCATACAAATGATAGCCTACTCTCCGCTGTTTGGCAGAAATCCTAGTTTGGTGAGTTTCAAACTTTTTTTTTAAATTTTATTTTTTATTTTTTAAAATTTACACCCAAATTAGTTAGCATACAGTGAAACAATGATTTCAGGAGTAGATACATTCCTTAATGCCCCTTATCCATTTAGCCCATCCACCCTCCCACAACCTCTCCAGTAGCCCTCAGTTTGTTCTCCATATTTTTTAAAATGCAGCAGGCTGTTTTTTTTTAATCAAGTGAAATTTGTACCGAAGGCTAACATGTAAAACAGACGCAGCTGGGCATGGAAGCGAGCTTGTTGTATTCATTCACGGAATTCCTGGCTTCTTCCAGCCTGGCAGCAGCCCTGAGACACCTCTGAAGAAATATTAGGATCTGAGAACGGTTTGAAACCCACGGACTGAATTCACTTCTGAATGGTGGTCACAAGTGTGCCTCTGTGAGTAGAGCCCTTATCTCCTACAGGATCAATGTTAACATTTCCAATCTGTTTCTGAGATACCATTTCATACCATACTAACTCCAAAATCAGTCATTAAAATGAGGGAAGGGAAAACGAAAGTTACATAATATGGAATTTACATAATAAATGTTCCCTTTGGAAGACTTTCTTCTATATGGGTTTTATTGGCTGAAGAGGTTTTTGTTTTATTTTCAAATAATGCTACAATGATTTTCTACGTTACTCAGTGCTATTATGGTACGTGTACTATTAATCCCCTTTATCAACTTCACCCATTCCCCGACCCACCTCCCCTCTGGCAACCACCAATTATTCTCTGTATTGAAGAATCTCTTTTTTTTGGTTTGTCTCTTTTTTCCTTTGTTCATTTGTTTTGCTTCTTGACTTCCACATATGAGTGAAATGATATGAGTATCTTTCTCTGGCTGACTTATTTCACTTAGCATATACCCTCTAGATCCAGCTATGTTGCTGCAAATGACAAGATCTCATTCGTTGTCTATGTATATCACCTTTTTAAAAAAAATTTTTTTTTAATGCTTATTTATTTTTGAGAGAGACAGAGCATGAGTAGGGGAGGGGCAGAGAGAGGGAGACACAGAATCCACAGCAGGCTCCAGGCTCTGAGCTGTCAGCACAGAGCCCGACACAGGGCTTGAACCCACAAACTGTGATCATGACCTGAGCCAAAGTCAGACGCTTAACCAACTGAGCCACCCAGGTGCCCCACCACATCTTCTTTATTCATCTGTCAATAGATACTTGGTCTGTGTCCGTATCTTGGCTATTGTAAATAATACTGCAGTAAACGTAAGGGTGCATATATCTTCTCAAATTACTGTTTTTGTTTTCTTTGGGCAGATATCTAAAAATGGAATTACTGATTGTAAGGTAATTCTATGTTTTAGTTTTTGAGAATCTCCGTACTGTTTTCCACAGTGGTTTCACCCATTTGCATTCCTATCAACAATGCACAGGGTTCCTTTTTCTCCACATTTTGGCCAACATTTGTTATTTCTTGTATGTTTGATTCTAGCCATTCTGACATGTGTAAGGTGGTATCTAATTGTGGTTTTGATTTGCATTTCCCTGATGATGGGTGATGTTGAGCATTTTTTCATGTGTCTGTTGGCCATCTATATGTCTTCTTTGGAAGAATGTCAAAAATGGCCTCTGCCCATTTTTAAATCACATTACTGTTATTCGTATTCTTATATATTTTGGTGTTGAGTTTAGAAGTTCTTTATGTATTTTGGATATCAGTCCCTTATTGGATATATCATTTGCAAATATCTTCTCCAATTCAGTAGGTTGCCTTTCTTGTTTTGTTGGTGGTATTCTTTGCTGTGCAAAAGCTTTTTTATTTTGGTGTAGTCCCAATAGTTTATTTTTGCTTTTGTTTCTGGCTAAAGAGTTTTTTTTTTTTAACTTTAGACTTCAAAGAACTTCTTTGCCTGATAAATATTCTTACAGCAAATAGCAGTTGTGCTGCTCCAAGAATTTTTAAACTGTTTTCAAAATTAGTATTATTTATTCTGAAATTTAATATATATATTTTTTCTTTTAGAGAGAGTGGGAGGGAGGGGCAGAGGGAGAGAGAGAGAATCATAAACAGGCCAATACCCTATGCAGAGCCCAACGTGGGGCTTGATCTCACAATCCTGGGATCATACCTGAGCTGAAATCAAGAGTCAGACACTCAGTTGACTGAGCCACCTAGACATCCCATCATATAGCCTTTATTTTTTTTTTTTGTATTTTATTTTATTTTCACCACTTTTGGACTGTACACTTTAACCAGATTTATTAGGCAAGGCAAAGAAATATAAGGCATATAAACTAAAAAGCAAGAAGCAAACCTGTGTCTACTTGCAGATGGTGTGATCATGTATAAAGAAAATCCCAGGGTAAATCCACTAAAAAACCTAATAAAACACTTCTAAAAGATCATAAGACATAAATGCAATGTACAAAAATCATTTTGAGTTCTACACACCAGCTATGACATTCTCAAAATGAATGTAAAGCAGTTCTATTTACAATAGCCTAAAAATTGAAATAGTTATAATTTTTTAATGTCTATTTATTTTTGAGAGACAGAGACAGGACACGAGCAGGGGAGGGGCAGAGAGAGAGAGAGAGAGAGAGAGAGAGAGAGAGAGAGACAGAATCCGAAGAAGGCTCCAGGCTCCATGCTGTCAGCACAGAGCCTGATGCGGGGCTTAAACCCACGAACTGCGAGATAATGACCTAAGCCAAAGTTGGATGCTTAACTGACTGAGCCACCCATGAGCCCCTAAAATAGTTACAAATTTAATAAAAGAAATGCAACACTTGTACACTGAAAATTACAAATCCTTATTGAAAGATAAGAAAGATCTCTATTTGTGGAAAGTCAACCCATGTCCATGGGTTAGAAGGTTTAATATTGTTAAGATCACAGTATTTCCCAAATTAATCTTCAGATTCTACATGATCCCTATTAAAATCCCAACTGCATTTTTTTAACATTTTAATTTATTTTAATTTATTAATTTTTAATTTTTTAAAAATTTAAGTCCACATAAGTTAACATACAATGTAATAATAATTTTAGGATAGAATTTAGTGATTTATCACTTACATATAACACTATGTGCTCATCCCCACAAGTGTCCTCCTTATTGTCCCTCACCCTTTTAGCTCTCACCCCCCACCCAGCACCCCACCAGCAACCCTCAGTTTATTCTCTGGATTTAAGTGTCTCTTATGTTTTGTCCCCCTCCTTGTTTTTATATTATTTTTGCTTCTCTTCCCCTATATTCATCTGTTTTGTATCTTAAATTCCACATGTGAGTGAAATCATATATTTTTCTTTCTCTGACTGACTTATTTCTCTTAGGATAAGACACTCTAGTTCCATCCACATTGTTGCAAATGGCAAGATGTCATTCTTTTTGATTGCTGAGTAATATTCTATTGTATATATATACCACACTTTCTTTATCCACTCATCAGTTGATGGACATTAAGGCTCTTTCCATACTTTGGCTATTGTCTATAGTGCCGCTCTAAACATTGGGGTGCATGTGCTCCTTTGAATCATCAGTTTTGTATCCTTTGAGTAAGTACCTAGTAGTATAATTGCTGGGTTGTAGGGTAGTTCTATTTTTAATTTTTTGAGGAATCTTCATACTGTTTTCTAGAGTGGCTGCACAAGTTTGCATTCCCACCGGCAGTGCAAAAGGGTTCCTCTTTCTCCACATCCTGCCAACATCTGTTGTTACCTGAGTTGTTAATTTTAGCCATTCTGACAGCTGTGAGGTGGTATCTCATTTGGAGTTCGCGGATGATGATTGATGTTCAGCATTTTTTCATGTGTTTGTTAGCCATGTGGATGTCTTCCTTGGAAAAGTGTCTATCATGTCTTCACTGGATTATTTTTCAGGTGTTAAGTTTGGTAAGTTCTTTATAGATTTTGGATACTGACCTTTTATGTGATATGTCATTTGCAAATATCTTCTCCTATTCTGTTGGTTGCCTTTTAGTTTTGCTGATTGTTTCCTTTGCCATTCAGAAGCTTTTTATCTTGATGAGGTCCCAATAGTTCATTTTTCTTTTATTTCCATTGCCTCCAGAGACATGTCAAGTAAGAAGTTGTTGTGGCTGAGATCAAAGGGGTTGTTGCCTTTTTCTCCTCTAGCATTTTAATGGCTTCCTGTCTTACATTTAGGTCTTTCATCCATTTTGAGTTTATTTTTGTGTATGGTATAAGAAAGTGGTCCAGGTTCATTCTTCTGCATGTCACTGTCGAGTTTTGCTGAAAGAGAAACTTGGATATGCTTTCTTGCTTTGTCAAAGATTAGTTGACCATACATTTCTGGGTCCATTTCTGGGTTCTCTATTCTGTTCCATTGATCTGAGTATCTGTTTTTGTGCCAGTACCATACTGTCTTGATGATTACAGGTTTGTAACACAACTTGAAGTCCAGGATTGTGATGCCTCCAGGTTTGGTTTTCTTTTTCAGGATTGCTTTGGCTATTTGGGGTCTTTTGTGGTTCCATACAGATTTTAGGATTGTTTGTTCTAGCTCTGTGAAGAATGCTGGTGTTATTTTGATGGGGATTGCATTGAATATGTAGATTGCTTTCGGTAGTATAGACATTTTAACAATATTTGTTCTTCCAATCCAGGAGCATGGAATGCTTTTCCGTTTGTTTGTTTGTTTGTTTGTATCTTCTTCAATTTCTTTCATAAGCTTTCTGTAGTTTTCAGCGTATAGATTTTTCACCTCTTTGGTTAGGTTTATTCCTAGGTATTTTATGGGTTTTGGTACAATTGTAAATGGGATCGATTCTTTGATTTCTCTTTCCGCTGCTTCATTATTGGTATATAGAAATGCAATCAATTTCTGTGCATTGATTTTATATCTTTCAACTTTGCTGAATTCATGGATCAGTTCTAGCAGTTTTTTGGTGGAGTCTTTTGGGTATGATGGGTACCCATCATATGGGTATGATTTTACCCATCATTGGGTATGACACGTAGAGTATCATTTCATCTGCGAAGAGTGAAAATTTGACTTTCTCGTTGCTGATTGGATGCCTTTTATTTCTTTGTGTTGTCTGATTGCTGAGGCTAGGACTTCAACACTATGTTGAATAACAGTGGTAAGAGTGGACATCCTTGTTGTGTTCCTGACCTTAGGGGGAAAGCTCTCGGTTTTTCCCCATTGAGGATGATATTAGTGGTAGGTCTTTCACATATGGCCTTTATGATCTTGAGGTATGATCCTTCTATCCCTACTTTCTTGAGAGTTTTTATAAAGACAAGATGCTGTACTTTGTCAAATGCTTTTTCTGCATCTATTGAGAGGATCATGTGGTTCTTATCCTTTCTTTTATTAACGTGATGTATCACACTGATTGATTTGCAGATATTGAACCAGCGCTGTGTCCCAGGAATAAATTCCACCTGATCGTGGTGAATAATTCTTTTAATGTATTGTTGGCTCTGGTTCGCTAGTATCTTGTTGAGAATTTTTGCATCTATGCTCATCAGGGAAATTGGTCTGTAGTTCCCCTTTTTAGTGGAGTCTTTGTCTGGTTTGGGAATCAAGGTAATGCTGGCTTCAGAGAATGAGTTTGGAAGTTTTCCTTCCATTTCTATTTTTTTTGGAACAGCTTCAAAAGAATAAGTGTTAACTCTTCTTTAAATGTTTGGTAGAATCCTCCTGGAAAGCCATCTGGTCCTAGACACTTGTTTGTTGGGTGATTTTTGATTACTGATTCAATTTTGTTACTGGTTATGGGTCTGTTGAAATTTTCTATTTCTTCCTATTTCAGTTTTGGTAGTTTATATGTTTCTAGGAATGTGTCCATTTCTTCCAGGTTGCCCAATTTGTTGGCATATAATTGGTCATAGTATTCTCTTAATATTGTTTGTATTTCTGTGGTGTAGGTTGTGATCTCCCCTCTTTCATTCTTGATTTTATTTATTTGGGTCCTTTCCTTTTTCTGTTTGATTATTCTGGCTGGGGGGTTATCAGTTTTGCTAATTCTTTCAAGGAACCAGCCCCTGATTTCATTGATCTGTTCTACTGTTCAGTTTTTTTGTTTTTGTTTTTTTTGTTTGAAATCATTGATTTCTGCTCCAATTTTTTATTATTTCCTACCTTCTGCTGGTTTGGGGCTTTGTTTGCTATTCTGAAGGTTAGGTTGTGTATTTGAGATCTTTCTTACTTCTATAGGAAGGCCTGGATTGCTATATACTTCCCTCCTATGACCACCTCCTTTGTTGCATTCCAGAGGTTTTGGGCTGTCATGTTTTCATTTTCTTTGGCTTTCATGTACTTTTTAATTTCATCTTTAATTTCTTGGTTAACCCATTCATTCTTTAGTAGGATGTTCTTTAATCTCCAAGTATTCATGGTCTTTCCAAATTTTATTGTGGTTTATTTTCAAACCATAGTTTTGTGGTCTGAAAATATGCAATGTATGATCTCAGTCTTTTTGTACTTGTTAAGGGCTGATTTATGACCCAGTATGTTATCTATTCTGGAGAATGTCCATGTGCACTTGAGATGAATGTGTATTCTGCTGCTTTAGGATGAAATGTTTTGAATATATGTTAAGTCCATCCAGTCCAGTGTTTCATTCAAAGCCATTGTTTCCTTGTTGATTTTCTGCTTAGATGATCTGTCCATTGTTGTAAGTGGGGTGTTGAAGTCACTTACTATTATGGTATTATTTTCAATGAGTTTCTTTATGTTTGTGATTATTTGATTTATATATTTGGGTTCTTCCACACTGGGAGCAAAAATGTTTACAATTGTTAGATCTTCTTGGTGGATAGACCCCTCAATTATGATATAATGCCCTTATTCATCTCTTATTACAGTCTTTATTTTAAAATCTAGTTTGTCTGATATAAATATGGCTACACCAACTTTCTTTTGAAAACCATTAGCATGATAGATTGTTCTCCATCCCCTTACTTTCAATATCAAGGCATCTCAAGGTCTAGAATGAGTCTCTTGTATGCAGCATATAGATGGCTCTTGTTTTCTCATCCATTCTGATACCCTATGTCTTTAGATTGGAGCATTTAGTCCATTGACATTTATAGTGAGTACTGAAAGATATGAATTTAGTGCCATTGTATTGTCTGTTGGTGTTTCTCATGATGTTCTCTGGTCCTTTCTAGTCTTTGTTACTTATGGTCTTTTTTTGTTTTGTTTTGTCTTTTCTCCACACAAAGTGTCCCCTTAAAATTTCTTGCAGGGCTGGTTTAGTGGTCACGACCTCCTTTAGTTTGTTGTTGTTGTTGTTTTGTCTAGGAAACTCTACCTCTCCAGCCTTGCTGGATAAAGTATTCTTGGCTGCATATTTTTCTGACTCAGCACATTGACTATATCTTGCCACTCCTTTCTGGCCTGCCAAGTTTCTCTGGATAGGTCTGCTGTGAACCTGATCTGTCTTCCCTTATAGGTTAAGGACTTTTTTTCCCCCTTCCTGCTTTCATAATTCTTTCCTTGTCTATTTTGTGAATTTGTCTGTGATATACCTTGGTGATGGTCAGTTTTTGTTGAATCTAATGGGACTCCTCTGTGTTTCTTGGATTTTGATATCTGTGTCTTTCCCGACGTTAAGAAAGTTTTCTGCTATAATTTGTTCACATAAACCTTCTGCCCCTTTTTTTCCTCTCTTCATCTTCTGGGACTCCTATGATTTGGATGTTATTCCTTTTTAATAAGTCACTGAGTTCTCTAAGTCTTGTGTGGTGATCTTTTGCCTTAGTTTCCTTCTCTTTTCTGCTTTATCATTCTCCATAATTTTATCTTCTAAATTGCTGATTCACTGTTCTGCTTCACCCATCCTTGCTGTTGTAGCAGCCATTTGAGATTGCATCTTAGTTATAGCATTTTTAATTTCATCCTGACTAGATCTATTTCTTTTATCTACACAGAAAGGGACTCTATGCTTTTTTCATCATATGCTTTAGTTCAGATATCTTGCTTAAGCCCCTGGCTGTCATTTCCTCCTGTCTTTCTTTTGGGGTGAATTCCTTTGTTTTGTCATTTTGGAGGAAGAAAAAAATTAATAAAATTAAAATTAAAAAATTAAAAACAAAACAAACTCAAATAAAGAAATCTAGATCCTAGGTGTGTTTTGGTCTGCTTGTTAAAAAAGCTTGACAGAATAGAGAAAAAAGGGAAAGAAGGAAAAAAAAAGGTAAGAATAAAATTTAAAAATTAAAAAAATCATATAATAAAGTAGAATAAAATAAAATACACTAAAATTTTTTTAAAAATAAAAAATAAAGAAAAGATATGTAAAAATAAAAGTAAAAATTTCTCTTTCTGTATCCAAGAATGAGGAAGAAAATAAAAGAAAAAAACTATTAAGCAAAAACAGAAGCAAGGAAAACAAACAAATGAACCAACAAACAGAATGAAACCTGAATGAAGTTACATCTAGTTTCCCCTAGAACTGAAACTATGAAGCCTTCTATAGTCCATACACTAAGCAGGTTGAGTGAGATGTGCTTGGAAGGCACAGTTGGGCGGGGCTTGGTGTAACGACGGCTCCATTCTTCACTAGGTAGCACTACTTAGCTTACTGTGGTGGATCAGTGTGGCATGCATGCACGTGTGCAGGAGTGATGGAAGTGGCTTCATCCAGTTCCCTAGTCTCTGGCACAGGAACTTTGCACTCACACTGATCTGCGATCAAACACCTCTCCTTTGACTCAGGCCTCCGTCCACTCCCGCCTCTACCCTGTCCATGTCCAAGCTGTCCACCTGCCAGGTGGCACCTCCCTCCACAGTTTTATCTCAGTTGGGTTGTGTTTCAAAACCCCACCCTTCAGAGACCCCTGTGGCTTGGACCCATGCTGCCTCTCTGGAGGAGGGTCTCACTGAGCAATGGCAAGGTGCCAGCTTGCCCCAGAAAACGTTCTGCAATCATGCAGTGGCAGAGGTTCAGAGATTATGGCAAACCACAAGACACACACAGCCAGTACCAGGTTTTATAGCATTCTGGCATCTTTGTCCCAATACCAGCAAATGTGGCTGCTCTTTGGGGTCCGCTGGGAACTTTGCCTATGGGGAGACCATCTGGCCTCTACCCAGTGCACTCCAAGCAGGAGAACCGCTTCTTCCCATGTGGCACATGGACTCCTCAGACCCCGCTGCCTGCTCCTGGGGATTTGCTCTGCTTCCTCACCAGAGCACTTCCAGGCACAGGGCTCCAAAACTTCAGAGTTGTTATTCCTTTGTTTAAAGAATCCTGGTGGTATTGAAACAATCCTCTTTCTTCCCATCAGTGGTTTTAGGGGACAAATTTCTTGTTCAATACCCTGCCAGTGTTTTCACTCTTTCTCTCCAGCTACTTTTGGGAGAGTGCTTTTCTTGCACTCCTGATGCACCCCACTCTCCCCCTTTCTCTTTCTCTGTCCTATTTTTACAAAAATAGCTCCATACCCTCTGTGGCTTTTGTCTTCCCCAGTTTACTTCTCTGCACTGCATACCTGCAGAGTCCTGTGGCTCCAGTTATGCAGTTTGTTGTCTTAATCCTCAGATCAATTTCCTAGGTGTTCAAAATGGTTTGGTGCTGATCTAGCTGCATTTCAGGGATGAGACAAGCTCAGGGTCTCCATGCTCCTCCTCCATCTTAAGTCCCTCTGATCACATTTCCTTTAAATGAGGGTTGCATTTGCAAATAAACCAACTTTGATGAATCTTTGATATCTCTGTTGTTTGGTGAACTAGGAAAATAGCTGCCATTTATTAAAAACTTTCTAATGCAATCATTGTATTAGACATGCATCATCTCTTTTCATCCTCAAGATGATCCTGTAAAGTAGGTGCCATCTACATCCATTTATAAAAGTGGCTCAGAAAAAAAAAGTGGCTCAAAGTCTTTGAGTTGCCCAAGGTGACAGATCTGGTTAGAAGCATGGTCAGCATTCAAACTATTCCATCTGACCCCAATGCCCACTCTCATGACTGCTCTGCTAAATCAACCCTTGCAATGCTTTCTAGTTAGAACTGTATCTTTATTCATTGTACTTCCACAGTCTAGCACATAGAAGGCATTTCAGATATGTTTGTGTAATTAATTAATGAGTGAAAAATGATAATCTGATTTGAGTTGTGAATAACCAAAACAATGTACCAATTACTTCTTAAATACATCAAGCACTATTTGGTTTTCTCCATCTTCATTGCCAGCACTCATTCAAGCCACCATCTATTTTGCCTGGCCTCTTTCAATAACTTGGCCCTTTCTAATCCTTTTTAATTGCAGCAACTAGAGAAAACACTTCAAAATGCAAAACATTTCCCCCTTCATCCTCCTAAAACAATCTTTAATCTTTTTTTGTTGCTTCTAGGATGGAGTCCAAATCCTTAACATAGGATACAAAAGCCCTTTCTGCCTCACCTCCCACCATGGCCACCTGGCCCCCAGCCGTCCAGCCACTCTAGCTGTGCTGGCTTCCTTAGTTCTCACCTGCCCCTTCCCTCCACAGGAATCTGCTCATGCTGTTTCCTTTGTTGGAAATTCACTTTCTTCTTCCCTCCATCCTATACCCCCAATAATTCCTCTTTATCCCTTAGATCTCAGGTCAATTGTCCTTAGAAATGATCCCCCGGACCCATTAGTCTAGATCAGATTCTTCCAAAATTCGGTCTGATGGCACCTTGAACTTCCCCTTGTTAGCATTGATTACTGCTGCAAGATTATGTTTATTTGATTTATTTTCTGTCTCTTCCATTCAAATGTAAGCTCCACGGGGCAGAGACTCCGACTGTTCTTTACTCACTTTTGTGAAGACCTTCTGTGTCTGTCCTATAGTCACTCAATAGATATTTAATATTCAAATGTAAATACAATTGGGATATTGTGAGCTTGGATTTTCTCATGTTCCCATCTCCATCCTTATGATCATCACCTAATGTTTCTAGAACAACTATTTTGCTTGGGGCACCATGACATTTAGAATGGATTTTTAAACTTTCAGCACATCTGTTGCCAGGGTTCAACTCAAGGGAAGCTCACAGAGTTAGGATTAGAAAAAGCAAAGCACATGTGTGTTGGGCAGGTGATAAAGGGAAAAGATGGTCCCAGAATGGCTGGGTCACTGATCACCTGCAGGCTGCCTTCCTTCTCTTCTCATTACCACCTTCCATTTTCCTTCAAGTGGGAGAGAAGACAAGTGCAGAACACAGACTGCCTGCTGACCTGGGTGCTGCAGAGAGCCACTGATTAAGGCTGGAAATGAAACTCTTTTTCTCAGTTTCATCTTCTTGAATGTAATACCAGCTGTGTTTTAAGCTGAGCTACCACACACCTGCTGGGAAGCCATTTTCTACCCAATGCTATGAAAACGATGACATTTACTCCTTTGAGTGAGAAAGATGATCAGCTCATTAGGATCCTAGATGAGGAAAAAAATTTTCAATTAGGTGTGAGTCTTTCACCCACTGATCAAAGGGTTAAGAGCAAAAGCGTGTGTGTGTGTGTGTGTGTGTGTGTGTGTGTGTGTGTGTGTGTGTGTTGAGCAGTGTGGATCTGGGGTTCTCTATTTCCAAAGCCTCTATCACTGTGGGCAAATTCAATTTCATGAAATTGAAATGGTGGGTGCTGTGCTGCCTCTTGAAATTACCACTGGCTTGGAGCCCTGGGGTCCTTCATCTGCTTTGTGTCCGAGCCCTCTGGCTCCATTTGTAAAACTAGAATCTAGAGAGGCAGATTATATGCTTCTTCCTCGACCACCTTATTAAAAAGCATGTTTTCTCACCAAAAAAGGACAAGAAAAGCCAAAGAAAAGGACGAAGCTTTTCTTTCTAGGGGCATAGCATGTTGATTTTCTAAGCATTCACCCCAGAGAAAAGAATGGTTTCAGTACACAGTTATCCTTCTAAGAGAAAAAATGAAATGTGCTAAGATGGGTATTTCTGTTCAAACTTTGCACATCACATCGGTCCCACATTAGTAGCATTCTCAAGGAGTAAGAACTTTTTCATTTTTATTTTTTTAAACAAGCTGTCTTATGATTTGAATTTAGAAGTGCTAGAATATTAGGTACTGCTTTGGGTTGAGAGCTTTGGGGTCAGATTGTGAAATTTATGATGGAAATGTTTCTCACCCTGATTTCTAGGATACCAGCCAAACAAATCTGTGGAAGCTAGAAGCTCCCTACCGAAGTAAAGACTATTTGCCTTTCTGCATTGTCAGTACAAATTTTTAACGTTGATAAATTCGGAATATGGCATGGAATTCATCTGGGCCTGCTAGACCATGTCTCTCTTGTTTGCTGTTGAATTCCCATTGTAAAGCAGAGTACCTCAGTCAGAGTAAGGTCTCAGAAAATGTTTCAATGGGATGAGTAGCTAAATGACTTTTTCAACAATATTATTATCATTAACACTATCCTTGTGAGTGCCCCAGTTTTGTAGAGGATTCAGGAAGGTTCTTGTTTCTCTAGCTCTGCCTAGCTATTGACACCAATGACCATCAGCCTGTAGATCAGCACCCTACCCAGTCCCTTAGCTTGTGTTAGATGGCTTTGCCACATGTCATCTCCTCACCAGTGGGTGGATCCTGGAATAAATCTTGTTGCTGTAACCCCAGCATCTGTTGTACTTGAAAGAAACTTCAGAACAAGATGCTTTCATGCTTAGATCTCCCAGTCTTATTCTTGTGCCTGAGAGTATGCCCCTCTATTACTGACCAGTGGGGGTTTTGCTTCAACAGTGGTCAACCAATGGATAGTGATGGGCAGACAGTCTGACTGAAAGTTTCACCTCTGCTTGGTGCCTCCTAATAGACTGCATAGATTGGACCCTGTAGCTGAGAGAAATTGACATTAATAATCAATAGTTACTGAGCTTTTATGTGCTTGTTATAATTCTAAATATTCTAGATACCTATCCTAGCATATTTAATCTTCGTAACAACCCTATGAAGAAAGTACTATCATATTCTTTTTAAAGATGGGAAGATGGAGTATATATAGACAAAGAAAATTTTCCTAAAATTAAACAGCAGCATGATTCAATTCAGTCCATCTAATTCTGGATCTCATATTCCTAAGTACTATGCCATAACTAGTATCCGTTTAGGCAAGGAGAATATTCAGTCATTACACACTGATAAGTTTTAGCAGCTGGTATCCATTCTGATTGGTTGGAAGTCTATTCTGCCGAGTAAATATTTTGGATATCAACTCTTCCCTTTGGGCTTGTGAGGGAGAGTCTTGGCCATCTCTCAGAACCTGCTATGTAGTTGAGTTCCATGATGCCACTCCACCCAGTGCTAGATTCTTTTCCCTCTGGACTAGTCCCACAGGTAAGGGTACATGGCCTCAGGAGATATGAAGAGGATATTGTTAAGGCAAGGCTCAAGTAGGAAATGATAGGTCTGATTCAAGGTAGCTTATACACAAGACACCAGCTAAGAGGAATAGACAAAGCCATATAGAAATTCAGAGAAGGGGAAATCACTGAGGCTTCTCACAAAGGAGGCAGGACTTGAACTGAGCCTTGAAGGAAAAGTCGAGCCAATAATATAATGAAGAGAGACTGGAAACACTATATGTCCAACAACCAACCCAATCTAACATGGCAATCAGCAGAAACAACTGCTAATCAGCAGAAGGGGTCAAAGTTCACATTCTAAAAGTCTGCTAGGCAGATGGTGATTAAAACTAGAAGTGAAATTTTGCTTCTGAATATCCTTTGCCAGAACACTAATAAGCTCTCTCTTATAGTTAAAATTAGGAACAGTAGAGATTTTTTAAATTAAGTTCTAGTATCTCTGAGTCATACATGCACAGGGAGAAGATAACCAGATGAGTGAGTGCTTATAATACCCAAGATTTTGAAAGTCCCAAATATGACACCTGGGGGTAAAGCCATATGTCCTTTTGGGGGAGGGGAGAGTAGGGTGACTCCTTTAGATCAGGAAGAGAGTGTGCAGGAAAGCATGCAAGTCCAAGAGCCTAGATTTTGAATCTAGTCTTTGTCCTTTATTGGGATTTTTAGATGTCACTTTAACACTTTGTGTCTTAGTCTGTTAGGGCTGATACAGCAAAATACCATAAATTGGGTGGCTTATAAAGAACAGAAATTTATTTCTCACAGTTTTGGAGGCTAAGAAGTCCAAGAGCAAGGTGCTGGCAGATTTGGTGTCTGGTGGGAACCTACTTCCTAGATGGCTTGTCTTTCTGCTGTACCCTCATGTGTCAGAAGGGGCTGGGGAGCTCTGTGGGTCTGTTTGATAACAACACTAATCCCACTCCTGAGGGCTCCACTTTCATGACCTAAGCACCTCCCAGAGGCCCCTCCACCTAACACATCACTTTGGGCATAAGATTTCAACATATGAATGGGGGGAAGGATATAAACATTCAGTCCATTGCACCCAGACTCCCAGTTCACTTCACTATGAGGAAGTGAGTGGCTGAACACTTGAATGGGTTTTGCTGTAGACTGCTTGGGTTCAAATGTTCATTCTGCCATGCCTTAGTGGCAAAATTAGGGGGAAAACTTTTTTAACTTCTTACTGTTCCAGTTTCCCATTTGTAAAATGGGATAAATAATAATTTATAAAGTTATTGCAGGAATCACTGAATTAATTTAAGAATTAAAATGGTGCCTAGTATAGGGGAAGTGCTTAACAAATGAGAGTTATTATTAAAGATGCCAAATGGAGGTAATGGCAATTACCTCTTAATTATCTTTCTCATGAGAATTCCATAAGATAACCTACAATGAAATTATCTGGTGTATAATAGATACTAGTAATTGTTGACTCCTTCTCATTACCCTGGTCAATATTAACTCCCAGGTAGCAATAGCAAATATGGAAAAAGCAAGGCACATTTCAGTAGCATCAGATCCAGCCTACGTTCATACTTCATTGGAAACCTATCTTGAAACAAGCTTGAATCAGTGGCAGGAAAAGGATTGCCGTTTTTGTTTTTGTTTTTTTAAATTTTTATTATTTTATTTATTCAAAAAAATTGTAATGTTTATTTTTGAGAGATAGAGCATGAGTGAGGGAGGGGGTGAAGAGGGAGGGAGACTCAGAATCCAAAGCAGACTCCAGGTTCTATGTTGTCAGCACAGAGCCTGACACGGGGCTCAAACTCACAACTGCAAGATTGTGACCTGAGCTGAAGTCAGATGCCTAACTGACTGAGCTCCCAGGTGCCCCCTTGTTAATTTTTATTATTTTAGTTTTAATTTTAATTTTTTAACAGCTTTCTTTTTTTTAAAAGATTTTATTTTTAAGTAATCTCCTTACCCAACATGGGCCTTGAACTTACAACCCCGGGACCAAGAGTCACATGCTCTACCGACTGAGCTAGCCAGATGCCCCTTAAAAGCTTTCTTAAAGTATAATTTATATACAAAAAAACTGGTACATATTTAATGTATACAATTTGATAGTTTGGACATTGCACATACCTGTGAAACCATCACCACAGTTAAGGTAACAAACATTCCATCTCCTCCAAAACATTCCTCTTGCACTCCTCTTCCCCTTTTTTCCTGGTGGTAGGTATGCTTAGCATGTAAGATCTACCCCCCCCTTTTTTAAAAAAATGTTTATTTATTTATTTTGAGAGAGAGAGGGAGAAAAAGCATGAGCAGGGGAGGGACAGAGAGAGAGGGAGAGAGAGAGAATCCCAAGCAGTGCAAAGCCCAATGCGGGGCTCAAATCCACAAACTGTGAGACCATGACATGAGCTGCAACCAAGAGTGGGCGTGAAACTGACTGAGCTACCCAGTCACCCCAGACACTCCTAAGATCTACCCTCTTAATAAAAATTTTAAATGAACAATACATTATTGTCAACTCTAGGCACTATGTTGTATAGCAGATATCTAGAACTTACTTACCTTGTATAAGTAAAACTTTATATCTACTGAACAACAAATCCCCATTTCTCCATGCTCCTGGCCTTTGACAACCACCATGTACAGTCTATTTCTATGAGTTTGACTATTAGAAGTACCTGTATAAATGGAATCATGCAGTATTTGCCTTTCTGTGACTGGCTTATTTCACTTAGCATAATGTCTTCCAGGTTTATCCATTTGAACAGGAATTGCATATGGCAGGATTTCTTTTTTTTTTAAGGCTGAATAATATATATACATATATACATACATCTATATCTGTATCCATATATATTAATATCTTTGGATGTATGGATATGATATCCATACACCTATATCTGTATATATACATTTTCTTTATTCATTCATCCATTGATGGGCATTTAGGTTTTCTCCATATCTTGACTACTGTGAATAATGCTGTAATGAATGTGGGAGTGCAGATATCAAAGAAGACATACAGGTGGCCAATAAGCATAAGAAAGGGTACTCACCATCACTAATCATCACAGAAATCCAAATCAAAGCCACAATGAGGTATCATCTCACACCTGTTAGGATGGCTATTTTTTTTTTAAGGTGAGTGTTGGCAAAGATGTAGAGAATTAGAACCTTTGTGCACTATTGGTGGGAATGTAAAATGGTGCAGTTGCTGTGCAAAACAGTATGGAGGTTCCTCAAAAAATTAAAAATAGAACTACCATGTGATCTAGTAATTCCACTCCTGGTACATATCCAAAATAATTTAAGTAAGGATTGTCTTTTCCCCTTAAATTCATGTAATATCATTCACAGATGTTTATTATGGTCCAGCATATGTAACATTTTGGAAAAAAATATCACAACATTTTCTCTACCCTTAAAAAAACTTCAGCCTCATCTGGGAAAGGTGATCTTTGCTACCCAAATTATTACTAGAAGGTAAGAGCCCCCAGGCAACTGGTGATATCTTGTTATGCTACGTGCTATAGAAGTGGATAGATTGGTTATTATTCCTAAAGTGCCCAGAGTTATTTTTTCCCTACCACATCCATCCATGAAGATTTTCAGATATTTATGCTTTATAATTTTTAATGGATACATCCAACTTTGGAGTTTGGACTCTGGAATCAGATTGATAACTATCTGATCCTGTCTCTGCTGCTTACTAGCTGTGTGACTTTTGTCAAATTAAACTCTTTGTGCTTCAGGCTCCTAAAATGTAAAATAAAAATGAAAATAATGCTTGATTCCTGGGATATTGTGAGGATCACAAGAGTTAATAGTGGTAAAGTGTTTGGAATAGTGCCTGCCATTGTACAAAGCCCTATATATATGTGTGTGTGTTAGCTAGCTATCGTTGTCTGCTGTTGTTCCCTTAAATATTTTTTTCAGGGAGGAAATATTGTTCTTCTCCTGGATAAAACTGTCTCTGTCAGGCCACAATAGACAATTCTCTTTGTTTCAAATCAATCTGGATTCACAAGTTTAAAATGTCCAGCCCCAAACATCAATTTCTCCTTACATATTAATTGAAAGGTTGGACTTCCCTTAGTTGATGAGCCACCAGCTCCCAGGGAAGCTGCTTTCTGTTTATTTCCTCCCCAGTGAGCTAGCTTCTATTTCTGACCTTGACCAGATGGTTTCAAGAGCTTGGTATTTCAAGTGGACTCACTTTTGTGGGGGCTTCTGTGGCCTTTCAGTATAGCAACCTTGATGCAGGCTATGCTTTGCCTTTGTCTTGTCACCCAGTAACCTACCATGCCACCCCCAGCCCCTAGTTTTCCAGCTATTTCTCCAGCAGATTTTTCTCATAGGAGTTCTTCACCCTCCTAGATACTCCTCTAGACAGGACTTAACCGGGATCCAGGACTTAATATGGCCACCTTTCCTGTCTGGCTCATATAGAGACCACAAGGAGTAGATACTCATCTCTTGCTCTGACAATCTGGAAATGCTGACCCATTGCAATGCAGCAACTTTTAACCTTTATCTGCAGACTGCTTTAGCTTTCTCTCATGAGGGTCAAGGCAACATTCCTTAGTGTGATCCAGCCTTAGAGAGCAATCTAAAGCTCTCAGAGAAGCCAGTGCATGCTCCCTCCATAAGCTAAAGGTTATTGAAGTAAATCCTCTCATTTTGGGAGTATAGATTGGGGTATCACAGCAAAGCTATTTTCAAAGAAATCTCTTTATAAATCATTCCATCTCTATATCCCCTCTCTCAACCCTGTTATAGGCTGTATGTGCAGTTAGATACTTGTTATATTCTACATTAGTCAAAACAGATAAAAAGGATCTCATTTTAAATTATTATTATTATTATTTTATTATTATTATTATTATTATCACCACCACCACCATATCAAGGAGCTGGGTATTCAGCTAAAGAAAAATGTCCTGCAATCTCTTTATTTTGAAGAATCACCTAGATAGAAGCAATTAGAAGTAAAAAAATAGCTGGGTCAAATCTCAGTCAGAAAATGGCAGAAGTCCCAAGTCTTAAACTGGCAGCTCAATTTAAGCCTATTTTCTCTGTTGCGTATTTTATTAAGCCACTGGGAAAAGATGCCAATATTCAGCCTTAGGGACTTACTTAAAAGCTTTTTAGATTGATAGCTACAAGATTCGAAATGAATAACATTCTGAGGTTAAAAGTGGCTTTGCTGAAAACAGGCGATTTGTACGAAGTACATTTAACTACTAGAATAATTAGGAACATGGATTTATATTAATAAGGGTATAGATTTAAGGTGGAGCTCCATGATGCCTTAGTAACTGGGGAATAACCAATAATCCTTTTGGGATTCTCAAAGTGATAATGATCTTTCCTTAGTCTTTTTTAAAAGCCATATCAACCACTCAAAAATAAAAAGATGCCCTTTAAAAGGAAATTAGCAGAAGTATTTAAATACTTGGTTTTGATGAGGTGTGGTAAAGTAGGTGCTTTAACATAATTCAGGTGGAAATTTAATCCTTACAACCTTTCTGAAGTATAACCTGACAAAATGCATTAACAGCCTTAAAAAATTACATACTCTTAAATCCAGTAATTTTTTCTAGAACTCTATTCTAATCGAAAAACAACATGCAAGAATATTTTTTTCAAAAGCATTTTTATATGTTAAGCAATCTTAATGTTCAGCAATAAAGCTTTTACTAAATTATCGTGTATACATATGGAATTTTATGGAATCCTTTAAAATTAGGATATGAGTTTGTATTTATTAATACAGAAAATGTTCAAAGAAAAGCAGATACAGAGAAATATATAGGATCAAATTCCATGTTTGTTTTACATTTTATATATTTATGTATAAAATATATAGGTCAGGAAGAACCACCATTACAAAATTTGTTTTAATGTTTATTTTTGAGAGAGAGAGAGAGAGAGAGAGAGAGAGCAAGGGGGGAGAGGCAGAGAGAGAGGGGGAGACACAGAATCCAAAACAGGCTCCAGGTTCTGAGCTGTCAACACAGAACCTGACATGGGGCTCGAACTCCAGAACAGCAAGATCATGACCTAAGCCAAAGTCTGATGCTTAACCCACTGAACCACCTAAGTGCACCAAGAACCACCATTTTAAAAGTGGTTATCACTGAGCAGTGGAGTTTTGAATGACTCATCCCTTTTTTCTACATGTATTTTCTAATTTTTCCATAATAAATATGAACATTTAAAAAGAAGACAGCCATTAGAAGAGGTTTTCTATAATCCAGAAGCAAGAAATATAAAAAGAAGGAGAAAATATATCCACCCGATATTGAATACAGATGGGTATAAGAGAGAAATATAGCTTACTGCTAATGGAAAAACAAAACTAGAATCTTCTTTTCAATGAATATTGATCACCTGTTGATTGTATGGTTCTGTGTGTGCAGCAGAGAATTCCTAAAATACTTAAGGCAAGAGGGTTAGGTAAAAGGACACAGCAGAGTATATATTTTGTGTGAAAGAGTACAATTAAGTTTCCTAGGCTGTGAATAAATATCTGTTCCCCATAATTCAAATGCTACCCATAGATTTTGAATTCTATCATACGTTCTTTTAATTGAATTAGAGAAAGTTGGTCTTTTATTTTTGTATCTTTCCCTCCTACAATAGAAAATATTGGTTATGTGTAATTAACATGGGCACATGGTAGGTTCATTTCATTTAATTTCAGCCAAACCCTCCAGAATGACCCCTATGCCAAACTCTTTCATCTGCAATGCAAATGTATTCTTCTGCAAGGCAAATGTTTCCAAGGAAACTTTATGGAAATGGAAAAGCTCCAAACATACCATCTTTTATCTAAAGGAGAAAATGACACAACGTTAGTAACTAATGTGATTGTCTCAGGCTCAGTGAAATGTGTTGGTCTTTGCAGTTCAAGATGGAGACCAGTAATAAAAAGGGATGCCCTAACTATGTTCTGCATGCCAAAAAGAGAAATGTGCTCACATTATCGCTTAGCTATAAACCATGAAAGGGAGAAAGTATTTGTAGGAATAAATGGAAAATCATTAGCAAGTCTCTGTTAAGAGGGTAAGGGAGAGAGCTAATGCATTAAGGCCAAACTGGCTTCTCAGAATATGTTTATCAAATCTGTCACCCTCTTCCCTCTATGCTCTCATTCTCTTTGCTTTCTTTTTCCAGTTGATCTGAACCCTCAGCCAGTAAGAGAGAGCAGTTATTAATACCTAAATTCTGTGTGTAAAATACTTGAACTAACCCAGAATAACCAGCATAATATTAAAGCCGAAGAACAAAGTTGGAAAACTGACATTACTCTACTTCTTCCAGACTCACTATAAAGCTATAGTAGTCAAAACAATGCAGTATTGGCAAAAGAAGAGACAAGTAGGTCAATGGAAAAGAATAGAGAGCTCAGAAATAGATCCTCATAAACAATAGTCAACTGATCTTTGAGAAAGGAGCAAAGGTAACACAATGGAGCAAAGATAGTCTCTTCAACAAATGGTGCTGGAACAGTAGGACATCCACATGCAAAAAAAAAAAAAAAGAATCTAGACACAGACTTTACATCTTTCACGAAAATTAACTCAAAATGGATCACAGACTTAAATGTAAAACACAAACTATAAAATTCCTAGAAGATAACATTGGAGAAAAACTAGATGACTTTGGATATGGTGAGGCCTTTTTATATATTGTGCCAAAGACACCATCCACAGTGTCAAGAGAATGAGAATGTCCCAGGCCACAGACTGGGAAAAAATGTTGGAAGCAAGTATCTAATAAAGGATAGTTATCCAAGCACACAAAGAACTCCTAAAACGCAACAATGAGAAAACAACTAGATTAAGAAATGGGTCAAAGACCTTAATAGACAACTTACCAAGGAAGGTATACAGAAGGCAAATAAGTATCTGAAAAGATGCTCCATATCATATATCATCAGGAAATGCAAATTAAACATGAGACACCAGTACATATCTATTAGACTGGTCAAAATCTGGAACACTGAAAACACCAAATGCTGGGGAGGATGTGGAGCAACAGGAACTCTCATACATTGCTGGTGGGAATACAAAATGGTACAGCCACTTTGGATGACAGTTTGGCATTTTCTTACTACACTACTTACTATTCAATCCAGTAATCATGCTCCAAAGGGTTAGCCCAAAGGACAGGATAAGCCCAAATGGTTAAAAGCTTATGTCACACAAAAATCTGCACAAGGATGTTTATGGCTACTTTACTCATAATTGGTAAAACTTGGAAGTAACCAAGATGTCCTTCAGTAGGTGAATGGATAAATAAACTGTAGCTGTATTCTGAGATTAAAGAATGGAGATCCTGATCCCTGAAATGTGCACTATAATGAAGTATTCAAGAAACAATTTGCATAGTAAATATATATATATATATATATATAAATTTGCTAAGGGACATAAAAGAAATTTAAATCAATTTAGTGACATATTTTGCTTCAAGATGGGAAGTGGCATTATTATAAAAATGTCAACCTTAGATTAATTTAACAGTTGATGGAATTCCAATAAAATTTCCCCAAAACAAAATGATTCCAATGTTCATCTAGAACAGAGGTCTGCCCCACTAAAAAGGAGAATTATAGGCCAATATTCCTGATGAACATTCCGGATGCAAAAATTCTCAATAAGATACTAGCAAATCAAATTCAACAATATATTGAAAGAATTATTCACCATGATCAAGTGGGACTCATTCCTGAGTTGCAGGGCTGGTTCAATATTCACAAATCAATCCACACGATACAACACGTTAACAGAAGAAAGGACAAGAACTATATGATCCTGAAAAAGCATTTGACAAAATATAGCATCCTTTCTTAATAAAAACCCTGAAGAAAGTTGGAATAGAAAGAACATAGCCTAACATCATAAAAGCCATATATGAAAAACCCACAGCTAATATCATCCTTAATGGAGAAAAACTGAGAGCTTTCCCCTTAGACCAGGAACATGACAGGGATATCCACTCTCACCGCTGTTGTTTAACATAGTGTTGCAAGTCCTAGCCTCGGCTATAAGACAACAAAATGAAATAAAAAGTATCCAAAGTGGCAAAGAAGAAATAAAACTTTCACTTTTTTTTAATATATGAAATTTGTCAAATTGGTTTCCATACAACACCCAGTGCTCATCCCAAAAGATCCCTCTTCAATACCCATCACCTACCCTCCCCTCCCTCCCACCCCCCATCAACGCTCAGTTTGTAAAACTTTCACTTTTTGATGACATGGGAAAACCCAAAAGACTGCACCAAAAAGCTGCTAGAACCAATACATGAATTCAGCAAAGTTGCAGGATATAAAATCAATGTACAGAAATCAGTGCATTTCTATATACCAATAGTGAAGCAATACAAAGAGACATCAAGAAATGGATCCCATTTACAATTGCACCAAGATCCATACAATACCTAGGAATAAACTTAACCAAAGAGGTAAAAGATCTGTATGCTGAAAACTGTAGAAAACTTATGAAGGAAATTGAAGAAGACACAAAGAAATGGATTCCATGCTCATGGATTGGAAGAACAGATATTGTTAAAATGTCAATATTCCCCAAAGGAATCTACACATTCAATGCAATCCTAATCAAAATTGCACTGGCATTCTTCTCAGAGCTAGAACAAACAATCCTAAAATTTTCATGGAACCACAAAAGACCCCAAATAGCCAAAGTAATGCTGAAAAAGAAAACTAAACTGGAGGCATCACAATCCTGGACTTTAGCCTCTACTACAAAGCTGTAATCATCAAGACAGTATGGTATTGGCACAAAAACAGACACATAGACCAATGGAATAGAATAGAGAACCCAGAATTGGACCCACAAATGTATGGCCAACTAATCTTCGACAAAGCGGGAAAGAGTATTCAATGGAAAAAAGTCTCTTTAGCAAATGGTGCTGGGGGAACTGGACACCAACATGCAGAAGAATTTTCTTACACCATACACTAAAATAAACCCCAAATGGATGAAAGACCTAAATGTGAGACAGGAAAGCATCAAAACCCTAGAGGAAAATACAGGCAACCACCTCTTTGACCTCAACTGCTTCAGTTTCTTGCTCGACATGTCTCTGAAGGCAAGGGAAATAAAAGCAAAAATGAACTATTGGGACCTCATCAAGATAAAAAGTTTCTGCACTGCAAAGGAAACAATCAACAAAACTAAATGCAACCAATGGAATGGGAGAAGATATTTGCAAATGACATATTGGATAAAGAGTTAGTATCCAAAATCTATAAAGAACTTACCAAACTCAATACCTGAAAGCAAATAATCCAGTGAAGAAATGGGCAGAAGACATGAATAGACACTTTTCCAAAGAAGACATCCAAATGGCCAACAGACACATGAAAATATGCTCAATGTCACTCATCATCAGAGAAATACAAATCAAAGCCTCATTGAGATACCACCTCACACTGGTCAGAGTCGCTAAAATGAACAAATCAGGAAACTACAGATGCTGGCGAGGACATAGAAAAACGATAACCCTCTTGCAGTGCCAGTGGGAATGCAAACTGGTGCAGCCACTCTGGAAAACAGTGTGAAGGCTCCTCAAAATATTAAAAATAGGATTACCCTATGGCCCCGTAATAGCACTACTAGGAATTTATCCAAAGGATATAGGAGTGCTGATCCACAGGGGCACATGTACTCCAATGTTTATAGCAGTGCTATCAACAACAGCCAAATTATGGAAAGAGTCCAAATGTCCATTGACTGATGAATGAATAAAGAAGATGTGGTTTATATATATATACAATGGAATACTACTTGGCAATGAGAAAGAATGAAATCTTGCCATTTGCAATAACATGGTTGGAACTGGGGGGTATTATGCTAAGTGAGATAAGTCAGTCAGAGAAAGACAGATACCATGTTTTCACTCATGTGGAATTTGAGAAACTTAACAGAAGACTACGGTGGAAGGGAAGGGGAAAAATAGTTTCAAACAGAGAGGGAGGCAAACCATACGAGACTCTTAAAGGGAACAAACTGAAGGCTGATGGGGGAGGGGCTGGGGGAGAGGGGAAGTTGGGTGATGGTCATTGAAGAGGGCACTTGTTGGGATGAGCACTGGGTGTTGTATGTAAGCGATGAATCATGGGACTCTGCTGAAGCAAGAGCACACTGTATACACTGTATGTTAGCTAACTTGACAATAAATTATATTAAAACAAATAAACAAACAAACAAAAGAACAGGGTCTCTATGCTGGGGACCATGGGCCAAATTTAGCCTGATACTGTGTTTGTAAATAAAATTTTATTGGAACACAACCATATCCATTTGTTTACATATGGTCTAGAGTGCCTTTTATTCTACAATGGCAGAGTTGAGTAATACGACAGAAATGATAAGGCCTGTAAATCCTAAAATATTCACCATGTACAGAAGATGATTGCTAGTCACTGATCTAGAAAGAAAAAAAGGCAAGAATAGATAAGAATGCATTGAAATGAACAATGAGAAAGTACATGCCTTTCCACATTTTAATTCACAATAAACAGCCTTAATATCCAAAGTTCTTTGTTTCCAAAATACATATTTTCTCATTTTTTCATGTCTTGAAATTAATGTGAATATCATGATAGATATCAAAGCAGACCTATCATGTACCAGACAGAGTAAGTGCACCACAGTTATTGCTGCCTATACTTGTATAAAATTAACATCTGTAGAAAATATCTCTCAACTTTACCTTATTGTGGTTACGCACGTAATTAACAGTTTACTGTGTTCAAAATTATAATAAACATGAGTTCACTACTTTACATCAAAAAGATAAACATTCTATAAATGCATCCTACCAAAGAAACTGGACACATGCATAAGGATGAATCTGTAAGAATAGTAAGGCACGTGGTGTAGGCTACAAAATGGCAAATGTGATCCAACTTTCATAAAATGAGATGTGTATGCTTGTTTCTATGTAACTGGTTCTACCCAGTCATCTATCTATCCATCTATCAAGACTGGAAGGATATACAACAACATCTTACCAGTTGTTATCTCTAAGTTGGGAAGTTATTGAGATTTTACTTCGTAAGTTAAAAAATGGTGTGTGTGTGTGTGTGTGTGTGTGTGTACACACACACACATGTTTATATACATATCCATAATACACACATATTTATTATATATATTAATATATATTAAATATATTAATATATATTTAAAAATATATATTTAAAGGAATAAAACCCTCTATAAAAAAATAAAAGGCAAAAGGCAAATTAAATTTTTGGTAATGGATATAGCAAATACCATTTATATATATATATATACATATACATATATATATAATACCATATTAGGTATTATAAATCAACATCAGAAGATGACTCTCCAATATAGGCATATTCAAAACTCATGAAGAGGAAATTCACAAAAGAATAAACAAATTCAATCTTCTAGTCATCAAAGTTGTGCATTAAAATGAGACTCTTATTTTCCCTATCAAAAGAGAAAATTATTTTTTAAGGCTAAACAGTTCAGTGCAGAGTATTGGCAAACATTTGGGAAGAGCCTCCATTTGTTTTGACTCCTGTTTACACATGGAGGGATTGCAGCTAGACTAATACCTCTGGCCTCTCTCTTCTCAGCCGTCCCTCACCCTCCATTGCTTCTTCTGGGAGATAGAGTGAGCTGAGAGCTCTGGAGAAGAAACTCAACATGCTTGTCAAAATTCTTTCTCAATTCCAATTCTTAGAAGGCCTGCCTGCCATGATCTGCCTGCCTGTAATCTTCCATGTGATCTGTTTACTGGGCACGTGGACCCCAGGGGGAAGTGTGTGAAATACACCTAGGCCAGGGATGGAACCCATAAGTTGGACTGGCTTAGAGGTCACAAGCCAGTTTGACAGCAAATCTAAAGCATTGTCTTCAAATTCATTTTTTATCAGTAATTAAACTGATGTTTTCTTCTTCATTTTTTCTGAATCTTGCATGTCTCAAAAATTCCAGAAGCAAGGGTAAAGGGAAAGGAGAACTCACATACACTGCTAGGGACAGTATAAAGCTAATCATCTTTCTGATGGGCACTTTCACAACTTGTTAACAAAGGCTTTTGCCTTTTGCTGGCACGCGTCTCTAAGCATTCATACTTAGAAAACAATCAGAGAAATAGACAAAATATGTACATATGAATGTTTAGCATAGTATTATTTATGATAGCAAAACTGGAAAAAACAAATGTCCAACTAGGTAGGATAATTAAGAAAAATATATTTGTGTATGATACAAAGATATTAAAAATCATACAGAAGAGTATTAGTGGCATGAGAAATTGTTTGCTATATATTGATAAATTTTTTAAATGTGCTACAGAATAGTATATGCAATATGATACCAACTTTGCAATGCACTTATAAATCTCATAAGCTTGAGTAAAAAAGTATTGGTAGAACATGTATGAAAATACTGACAGTAGTTATTTTGGGTGATAGGACTTATTGTTCCTTTTTTGCTTCTGATTTTCCAAGTTGTCTACATTATGTATTATTAAGATAAGTTTAAAAATGTTATTAAAATATAGACATTAGGGGCATCAGAGTGGCTCAGTCAGTTAAGCGTCGGACCTCAGCTTGGGTCATGATCTCGCGGTTTGTGAGTTTGAGCCCCGCGTTGGGCTCTGTGCTGACAGATCAGAGCTTGGAGCCTGCTTCAGATTCTGTGTCTCCCTCTCTCTCTGCTCCTCCTCTGCTTGTGTTCTATCTCTGTCTCTCAAAAATAAGTAAACATTAAAAATTTTTTTAAATAAAAAAATAAAATAAAATATAGACATTAGATGTAGCAATTAATAACCCAAATTTATAATTATATTATAAAAACCTTTCTTTTCATAGAATACTAGTTAATAATTATGTTCATGTTTAAAAGAGTTTTTAAATGTAAGAAAGAAAAAATTCTAATTAAAATGAATGAATGTACCATGGGCCAAAAAGAACTGCATTCATATCCTGCTTTTGTTATTTATATGAACTTGTATCTTCTAAAATTACAGCGATTATAATACCTACCTTGCAGAACTGTGCAGGATGAAAGATCATTTACAAAAACTAGCGAGCCTGAGGCAAAATATGCTCTCAATGAATGGTAACTTTATTATAAGTAATATGTATTTATTTTCAAATGGTTAAGTGTGGTCATCCACCGAATCCCTACTTCTCTAAAGCATTTGTTCAATGTTTCGATTAAGTGGGGAGGGTTTTGAAACATGAATTAAGAAAAAAGAATTAACACTGAAAGAGCCAAATCTAGTGCTAGACAGCTTACGTATGTCATCTCATCTTATAAACCTATGGTGACTTGATTAAGCATTAAGGAAATCTTTCCCTAAAGTAATATTTTCAAATATTCCTTTATTTAGTTCCCCCAAGTGTTTACACTCTGATGCAGTATATTATGGTAAGATTCTGGATGGATGAGGGGCATAGACTTAATTTTTTTTTTTTTAATAAGAGAAAGGCTATTGTGAAAAAGGACATGGGAAATAAGAACTCTATGATGCCAGGATAGGGCACAAATAGAAAGAGAGGAGCTGGAAGCTGATGCCTTTGCAGCCATGAATAACCATGCACATTTGGAATGTTCCTGTGCTCTCAGAGAAATGTGCATTCCAGTTTGAAGACCAATCTAGGAGAATGGGATGGATGGCTTTGCCCAGCATTAAATCTTTCGAAGGAACAAAAAGGAAGAAAGAAAATTTGTATTATAGATATATAAAAGAGATAAGAATAGAGGCGTCTGAGTGGCTCAGTCAGTTGAGTGTCCAGCTCTTGATTTCAGCTCAGGTCATGATTCGCGGTTCATGGGATCAAGCTCTGTGCTGACAGTGTGGAGCCTGCTTGGAATCCTCTCCTTCTCTCTCTGCCCCTCCCCTGCTCATGCTCTCTCTCTCTCTCTCTCTCTAAATAAATAAATAAATTAATTAATTAATTAACATGGAAAAAAAGAGATAAGAATAATTCATATAGTAATTAAAACAACATTTGATTAAGTTTACAAAGTGTATTATAAATGATCTCATTGGGTCCTTACAACAACACTATGAAGAAGTTTGGTTAGGATCATTTCTTTCAAAAGAGGATTCAAGAATTTAAGTGGCTTGTCTAAGGTCACATAAATGAAGTGGCAGAATCAGACATAAACCCAGTCTTCTGGGTGTACTAGATAATAATTATTACCTATGCTATATTAAATCTGGAACCATTTAAAATGACTACATTCTTTTTTCAAAGATTACTTTTGTTAAAACTTTCTTAAAATAGTATTCTCAAGTATTTCAGTAAAGGAGTATGTGGAATACATGGATTTATTTTCTTACCAAGTTTTCTTTGAATCATTGAGCTAAAAATTCTTTTGCTGTTTAGTTTTTAAATCAGTGTTTGTAGAGCATGACCCAGCACACATAATGACTTGCAATCAAGAATGACATCACAACAGTTTCAATGGCCATGAGTTTTTCTTTTCATATAAATATTCAGTATTTTAGTTTGGGATCTGAAGCATTAATGAAGAAATATGAAGTTTATGACACTTCACTGAATACTAGTACTTTCAGTTAATTAGGAATTAGAGCTTATATATTATTTTCAAAATATTATTAAGATATTTTTATTTTACGGATTTTTTCTCATTAAAAATAATGAGATTATTTGTCAATTGCTAATTAGGGATTTAAATTATTGTTTAAGAGGAGATAATCAGAAAATTGTGAGACTAATGTGTGTTAAAAATCCAAGTATTTTGGGGCTCCTGGGTGGCTCAATTGATTAAGTGTCTGACTTAATGAAATCAGGTCCTGCTTTCAGGGTTTGTGAGTGCAATCTCTGCATCAGGCTCTCTGTTGTCAGTGCAGAGCCTGTTTTGTATCGTCTGTCTCCCTCTCTCTCTGCCCCTATGCTGGTCTCTCATACACTCTCTCTCAAAAATAAACATACATTAAAAAAAAAATCCAAGCATTTTGCCAAACACAGTTTCATTTTATAAAATAGAAGTTTTAAGGAATGTTTTCTGGTATTTAATGTATCTTCTACCTGAGAGAAGCTCCAAGGTACATCCTATATCCCATGGAAGACCCCTTTTGGGGTCAGGCATAACTGATTGTATCCCATCACACCTAACTGACAAAGGGATTAAAGCTTGTTTCCACAAAAGCCAGTAGTAGGGTTAAGGAAGGAAAAGTAGGGGATGTTTACCATACCACTGCATATGCATTCATGATGGTTAATTTTAGAAGTCAACTTGACTGGGCTTTGAGATGCACAAGTAGCTGGTTAAACATTATATCTGGGTGTGAGAAATTAGCATTTGAATCCATGGGGTGAGTAAAGCAGACTGCCCTCCCCAATGTGGGTAGGCACCCTCCCATCCTTTGAAGGCCTGAATAGAAGAAAAAGGCAGAGGAAGGTTAAATTCTCTTTCTGCCTGTTGAGTTGGCACATTGATCTTTTCCTGCCCTTGGTGCTCCTGGTTCTCAGACCTCAGACCAGAATCTATTCTTTTGGCTCTCTGACTCTCAGACCTTCAAACCCTATCTTTGGTTTTCCTCAGTTTCAAGGGCAGATGGCTGTTTGTAGATCTTCTTTGCCTCCATGTAGTCATGCAAACACCTTATAATAAATCTTAATATTTTATTGGTTCTGTTTTTTGGGGGGAGAATGCTGACTAATAAAACATTATAGGAAAGTATAATGTGTAAGAAATCAGAGCCCATTCCCAAAGATATGGTTGTCTAAATTAGAAACATTCATCCAATAATCTAAGAGTTAGATTTCTTTCACTTTAAGAATTATTTTCTTAAGCTTGGGGTTTAAATGGGAGACTATTCTTTGATGAGTACATTGAAAAAATGGATTTAAAAGAAAATGAAGACGTTTCAGAATTTAAAATGGAAAATAATTATAGAAGAAAATGAAATAGAAACATAAACAGAAGTACAAGCGTATTTCCAAAACTCTGGCCCAAGGGCATGTGTCATTTACTGGTCTAAGAAATAAGAAAAAGGATAATCCAGTGGGTTTTTAAGTCATACTCATTAAAAAAATCTGATAAGAAATTCTGACATGATGTTTTTCCTAGTTTTTACTTCATTAGTATTAAAACACACTTTTAAATAAATAAGATGATAATGATAGTGAATGGTGGTAGTTCTTTTTTCTTAAAGTGCTTACTTGATAAAAAGAAAAAAAAAGTTGGCATTCTTATGTGGGCCTTCTACTACACTCTGACTTTATGTGCATTTTAATACCATGGTATTCCACAGTCTGAGAACCACATAGGATCTGAAGATGGAAAAGAATATGAAAGCAAGGTCCTTTTGGTTTCTTACCTTGCCCTAAAAGTTTCCACCTGGCCTCCTCATATGATTCCCATCTCTCCCACTCTCCCATTAGATCACTGTGCTCCAGCCACATTGACCTCCTTTATTTTTCTTCAAGAACCCAACATTCCTGCCTTGTGGTCTTTGCACTTGCTATACTTTGTTTATAATGTTTTCCTCATAGCTCTTCAAATGACTGACTTTGATGAAGGAAATTGAAGAAGACTCAAAGAAATAAAAAGGTACCCTGTGTTCAGGGGTTGGAAGAATTAATATTGTTGAAATATCAGTACTACCAAAAGCCATGGATTCAGTGCAATTCCTAACAAGATTCCAATGGCATGTTTTACAGAAGTAGAAAAAGCACTCCTAGAGTTTAAATAGAACCACAAAAGACTCAGAATAGCCAAAGAAATCTTGAGAAAGAAAAATGAAACAGGAGCACACATTATACGTCCTAATTTCTACACTATAAACCTGTAGTCATCAAAACAGTATAGTACGGGCATAAAAACAGACACATAGACCGATGGATCAGAATCAAGAGCCCAGAAATAAACCCAAGCATATACAGTCAACTAATATTTGACAAGGAAACCAAGAATACTCAATGGAGAAAAGACAGTCCCTTGAAAAAATGGTGCTGGAATAATTAGATATTCACATGTAAAAGAATGAAGCTGGACCCATATCTTACACAATTCACAAAAATTAGAGTAAAGACTTAAATGTAAGACCTAAAACTATGAAAATCCTAGAAGGACACATAGGAATAAGGCTCCTTGACATGGAATTGACAATGATTTTTTTGGATATGATATCTAAAGCACAAGCAATAAAATAATAAGTGGGATCACATCAAACTAAAAAGCTTTTGCACAATGAAAGATATCATCAACAAAGTGAAAAGACAATCTGTGGAACAGAAAAAATATTTGCAAACCATATATCTGGTCAGTGGTTAATATCCAAAATATATTAAAAACTCATAAACTCAATAGCAAAAAAAAAAAAATGAGCTAATTTAAAAATGGGCAAAAGACCTGAATAAAGAATAAAGGACCTTTTTTTCAGAAAAAACATATGAAAGACCAACACGTACATGAAAAGATGCTCAACATCACTAGTCATTAGGGAAATAAAAGTGAGATATCACCTTAGATAGCACATGCTGGTGTGATTGCGGAGAAAAGTGGACCTTTGTGCACTGCTGGTTAGATTGTAAATTGGTACAGTTACTATTGAAAACAGTGTGGAGGATCCTCAAAAAATTAAAAATAGAACGACCATATGATCCAGCAATTCCACTTCTGGGAATATAGCCAAAGGAAATGAAAAAACTAACCTGAGAAATATCTGCACCCCCATGCTCATAGCAGCATTACTTACAATAGCCAAGACATAGAAATAACCAAAGTGCTGATGGATGAACGGATAAAAACATTGTGGTACATATATATTCCATTGCAATGGAATATTATTCAGCTATAAGACAACATGGATGGAACTTGAAGTCATTTTGCTAAGTGAAATAAGTCAGAGAAAGACAAGATCTCACTTATATATGGAATCTAAAAACAACCCCAAGTCCACCACTAAACTCAAAGAGATCAGACTTATGGATACCAGAGGTAGAGGGTGGTGGGGGGAGGGGAAATTGGAG
>NW_024412388.1:54676009-54711220 GCF_014898765.1 Herpailurus yagouaroundi
TTAAGACTCTCTCTCTCTCTCTCTCTCTCTCTCTCTCTCTCTCTCTCTGTATTCCCCTCTTCCCCTCTCCCTGTCACATTGTCTCTCTTTCAAATTAAAAAAAAGGTACAAATTCCAGTTATAAGATAATTAAGCACTAGGAATGTAATGTGCAACATGATGACTATAGCTAATACTGTTGTATGATATATAGGAACATTATTAAGAGAGTTAATCCTAAGTGTTCTCATTGCAAAGAGAATTTTTTTTTCTTTACTTTTTCTTTCTTTCTCCTTTTTAAAATTGTATTTATATGAGAAGATGGATGTTAGCTGAACCTATTGAGGTAATCATTTCACACAGACACACACTCAATATATATATATATATATATATATATATATATATATATATAAAATCAAACCACCATGTTGTACTTTTAAAATCTATACAGTGATATATGTACATTATTTCTCAATAAAACTGAAAAAAAAACCCAAAAAGATAAAAGAATAAGAGAAAACGTGGATTATTCCAAAAGACAGATAAGAATGGAACTCATTGTACAACAATCGGTACATTAGAAGTACAAGAAGATGAACTCTGATATAAGAGGATGTGAGAAAGCCCTCTGAAGAGGAATCAAGATGCAGAAAATTCAAGATTTAGAGAGATAATTGGGGGCCCAGTTGGAAGAGCGTCTAAAGAGAGAAAAGAAATGAGGTAACTGATGAGAAGAAGGAAGGAAATAAAGGGAGGGGAAACCCTACTGGCCTGTAATTAGTCAAGGGGAGGTACCGTTGCTGGGATACCTGTTCAGGTACTGCTGGGAATTACAGTCCCTGGCAGCTGAGTTCTGAAGAGAAGGAGTGGCTCTTAAGCAGCTGATGTTTCTTGTGCCTCTGGCCATTAAAAATACAATTTAAAAATGAGGGAATTCAGCAGAGCTGTGATTCTGAAGCTGTTGCCTTGTTTTTGGTAAAGAAGTTTCCCATTCTTCTCTTTTGCTCCCGGCTGAGTTTGAAGCTGTCGTATTAGGGATAGGGGCTCAATATTGCAATTAACAGCATTTTAGTTTCTCCCAAATTTTTTACAGAATGTCTATGTTACTAAATCATAAACCACTGCAGTTCTCCTCTGCAATGCTTTCTGGGAATCATTGTACAGATGCTTTCCAGGAACTTTCAAATTCCCAGACCATCATTTCCTGTGATTCCTGTTATATTGTGTAAAAAGCTTAAGATCATAGTATCTGACAGCATTGTGATCGGATATACAACGATCTGTGAATGCACATTTCAGACCTACAGATATTTTATGGTCAGGGTATTATTGTATAACAATGGATACCTGGTGTTTGCATTTAAATGTACCTGACTTGTCTAACCATAATGCTGCAAAAGGATCCAAAAGCTAGCCTAAAAAACAGCCCTCTTTCTGGTACTTGTTTAACCTATTATTTTTTTGGCTCTTTGATTCTTACATATATATTTCAACTGCAATAGTCTGGTAGGGTTTCATGTTTTGTAACCTCTTCAGTTTCCACACGTTAGTTTAATGTCTTGGTCTTTTTCTCAGCTTTCCACTCAAGTTTTCCTCTACTTCAAACTCCTATGGATTTCTATAAAAGAAATTTCCTGTAACATCCCTGACTGTGCTGGCCTTAGATCTAGACCTTGTAGAAGAAGGATCAGATAGCTGGTATAAATGTTCTTAGTTGGGAATATCTCTTCATCTTTCAAGAACCAAGCACTGAATGTGTCCAACAGATGTGTTATGCTGATTGTATTTAGGATGTATTTAAATGTTTCATCCATGAGCTTGGGTAGAAAGCAGGGAAAGAGATTTTTTTTTTCCTTTGGAAAATCAAGATTTTTATTTACCAGGAGAAGAAAGCATAGATACTGGGCAACAATAGATAATTACCATAATCATATACATAGAAGTTTTAGTAATTTAGTGTGTCAACAGCCCAAAGTTTTATATTTCCAACCTGTAATTAAGTTTTTGAATCTTGAACTAAATTTCAGATCATGGAGTCTGAGAAACCCTAGATCCTTTACACAATCTTCTCTTGGTTATTTTAATAATGTATCTAAGAAAGGCATTATAGTTGGCTGACTTACATTTAACAAATAAAAAAAACATGTCACATTCCTTAATATTAACTTATTCCTAAATTATAGCATCTAGGAGAGTCTCTGCTGTAGCACATTATTAGATACATAAACACATCAGTTTCCATACTTGCTTAGTTATAATCCCATAAAATGTAAGACACCATCAAAAGTGTCAAACCAAGAAGTTTAACATACATTTAAACTATAACACACACATATAAAGCAGTCTAAAGTTTAACCTATAAAGCAATCTTTTGATGTGGGGTGTGGGGCTCATCGTAACATGTGATTTAGGCATCAGACTATAACAGGCTATACTTTCCGCAAAGGAACACTTTAGTAACAGTGGGGTATTATTGTGCAGATATTTGTATCTCTGATAAGATCCTCAGATCTGCTCAGTAAGAATTGAAGAAATTGCCAATCACACTCAGTCTTGACAATCCCCTTTGCCGAAGCAGAAAAAAACACTAATGGTCTTATTATCCCTCCCCGACTAAATACTCAGGGTAGACTAGGCCTTTATGGGATAACAAAGTCCATGATCTCAGCCACTCCTGGTTTCTCTCCCTGGATGTTTGCAAAGGCTGAAGGGGCTGCTCTCAAAGCTGAAGATCCTGGGGATAAATATATTTCAGATACCTATTTTAGGGAGGAAAAACTTCTCTCTACTCTTCAAGATTCTTTTGGCTGGTCTAAGAATTAAATTGGCATGAGACTGATTAACAAAAGAAAATAAAATTTATGTATGTGCAGGTGCTCTAAAAGAATCTGAGGCCCACAGGCAGTCAGGCAATTGAAGCTTATATGCCATCCAGAACTAAGAAGAAGGAGGTAGGGGTCTGGGACTTCAAAGGGAAGGAAGACAATTCACATGGAGATGAAAAAAAGGAAATATTTGGTAAGCAAATGTTTGCTGGGCCATAAGGAAACAACAGGGCATAGGGAGAAATTTTCAAAAACAGACCTTGCTAAGTTCCTCCTTGTCTACCATGACTAGTGCATATTACAACTAGTGCATATTAGTGTAGTTATTTTTGGTGATAGCTCCCTTTCCAGAGCAGATCCTCTATCTAAGTTCTTTTAGGCAGTTGAGGGAGAAGGTCAAAAGTTCTTCCTGAGCCTTCTGTTTCTTAAAAATAATCAGCCTAAAATAATCCACATACCAAAAAGATGCATTTTGGAAAAGAAAAATTTGGAAAATTTTGTTCCCTTACACCTGCTAAGTTAGTAAAGTAGGGTTTCTTTGTGGCCTGTTTTCTTAGAACCCACATGTGGACATCAGTCTGTATCTCTGAGGCTTATACCAGTTACTTTTGTTGTTATTTACGGTTTTGGTCATATAGTTGTTTGAGTAGCAACAGCCTTGGTTTCTGGTACAGAAATCTTTCCACTTTTGTCAGAGCTTTCAGAGGGAGAGAGAGAGAGAGAGAGAGAGAGAGAGAGAGAGAGAGAGAGATGGAGAGAGAGAGAGCGAGAGAGAAGCACTCATGGTTGGTAGTGAATGCAAGGTTGGGGGTAGGTATAATTAGGGAGCTTGAAAAGTTTATGAGTTGCCAAAGTGATAAAATGAAAAAGTACTGGCTAAAATTGCTTAGACAGGTTGGAGAAAGAGAGCAAGCAATTTTTGCATCCTGGAACCCTTTCTCTCCTCTGGCTTGTGGGAGGATAGCTGCAATGCTCAGCACAAAGTAGATGTTGCATAAATAGATTTTGCACGAATAGATTTTGAATGAATGAAATATAAAAACATGAGTGTAGGATAGTTTCAGTTTTCACTAATAACATCTGTGTAAAAATGTTGGAGTGCGGATGGATCACATAATTTCCCTCTCTGTTACCTAACTAAATGAGAAGAAAAGTAGTCAAACAAAAACAAGCAAAAACAACAACAAAATAATCGTAAGAAATCTAACAGGGGAAAGGGGGCAATGCTATATGAAAAAATTTTACACTTTATGTAGTCATGGAAAGAAAGAAGCCCCAACCTTGTTTTGTTGGCTCCTGATACGGGCTTAACTCCACAACATCAGTTCTAGAGAAAGAAAATGAGTCAATCAAATTCTGGTCTTTTATTTTCCTTTTTTTTGTGTGTGTATGTAGAATAGATGGAATAGAAGGAGCTTTGAGGAGAGGGTAAATGGGCAAAGTTTACTACCAGCATGGACTGACTCTGACAGGTGCTCTGTGTTAAATGGTGGTAACAATGAAAGGCCTGACAATACACCCACCGCATAGAATACACCTCTTCCAGTCAAGTAAATAATAAGAGAGAATTAACAAAATGTCATAAGAGAAAACATAGCTAAGTTCTTGTTACAGAAACTGTACTACACCTAGGTTGGTATCTTCCCAAACCCATTCCCCATTTTAGGGAATTTCTCAATAGGATATCAGAGGAAATAAAACAGATATTCAGAGTAGGCAACATTAACATTGGATATATATGAAAAAATTGCATGGCAACTATGCAAACAACCTATAAAAGTGTGAAAGAATGAAACATAATGTGAAAAAGAAAAATGGGAAATGGACAGTGTAAAAAATATTACTCAAGGGTCAGAAGGCAAATGCTTGTGGTCATTTCTTGCTATATAAGGATTAATACAAGTACAAATTTGGTAAAATGAGAGTTCTGATAAGTCAATAGGATAAGACAACATAGGAAATTGCAGAGAGGAGAAAAAAATATGCCACCAAAATAACATCATCATGTAATGAATAAATGGGAAACACTAAGAACAGAATATACATGACTCATATTCAAATCACTGATGTGGAGGAAAGGGTTGAAATGATCATACTGAATGAAGAGAAAAAAGATGATGAGTATAAAGCAATTTTAGAGATAATTATAGATTAAAAAAGATGATAAAGCATACTTATACTTGGCATTTTTGAAGTAGAAATTCCAAGAGGCAGGAAAGATCTTAAAAGTTAATAGAAAAAAAAATCTGAAATAAATTAAAGAATTTAATCTGAATATTGATAAATGAGGGAAATCAATCTAGAATGAATGACACTGTTTTCAAAGATCTCTCAATGATTGTTGAAGCTAGACACCTTCAGGAGTATCTGGCAGTTTCCCTCCTTCTACAGAATATAGGTGTACTCATTGTCTATTGTTTTCAACTTTGGGCTTTTGGCCGACATGCTTATAGACAAAGCAAAAGTTCTTCTCTTTAATCTGTTCCTATGCATATGCTCCAAAGATGTTGGCTGTTATGTTCTTCCCAATGAGTAGGTCCATGTGGCCTGGATATGTTATTATACAGTTTAAAACATTGCCTGGGGTGCCTGGGTGGCTCAGTTGGTTAAGCGTCTGACTCTTGGTTTCAGCTCAGGTCATGATCTCATAGTTCCTGAGTTCAAGCCTCACTTCGAGCTCTGTGCTGACAGTGCAGAGCCTGCTTGGGATTCTCTGTCTCCCTCTCTCTCTGCCTCTCTCTCTCTCAAAAATAAAAGAATAAACATTAAAAAATTGCCTGTATTATTTATAATTAGCGCAAACAAAATTGTTACAAAATTAAATAATTATTTCTTTAAAAAATTCTACAGAATAGGGGTGCCTGGGTGACTCAGTCGGTTGAGTGTCCAACTCTTGATTGCAGCTCCGGTCATGATCTCACCGTTCATGAGATGAGCCCTGCATTGGCTCCTCAGGCTGACAGTGTGGAGCCGGCTTGGGATTCTCTCTTTGCGTCTCTCTGCCCCTCCCCCACTCGCTTTCACTCTCTCTCAAAATACATCAATAAACTTTATAAAAAAAAATTCTACAGAATATATAAACAATTTCCCCCAAATTGTTTAATACATATATAACAGTAGCAGTGTTTTACCATATCCTTCAAGGAATCCTAAAAAGACAAAAGAACTGAGTTCTAGCTTCTACATCTGCCAGTCATTTGGTATTACTTTAGGCAAGTTACCCATTGCTCCTCATTTTCTTAACATGTCCAATGTGCAGGCATTACTCCCCTCATTTTAACGTTTTTATTATTTTTGAGAGACAGAGACAGAGCATGAGCGGGGAGGGGCAGAGAGAGAGGGAGACACAGAGTCCCAAGCAGGCTCCGGGCTCTGAGCTGTCAGCACAGAGCAGGTATAAAATCACTAACAGTGAGGTCATGACCTGAGCCGAAGTGGGACACTGAACCGACTGAGCCACCCAGGCGCCCCTTACTCCCCTCATTTTAGAGAAGAAACATGTTTCAAGTTGAGTGACTTGTCCAAATGCACAGTAAACTTTTGGATTCAAGGCGTTATGACTTTCCCATCAAACTATATATGGAGATAAAGTAAGCTAATAGATAGGAAAGTGTTTCTCAAAGGAAACTGCCTTTGCACTACCCGTTTTGTGGTGGCATCGTAGACTGTAAGACTTAGGGAGTAACTTCACATTTTTTTCCTCTGGTTTATTATTATTTTAACATTGAAGTAAAGCTAAGTGCAAGTTTGTATTTCAATGTAAAAAGGTATGTTTTCCCATCTGTTTTGTAGTGTTTTATGTCCTAATAGAATTTGGCGGGCTGAACATTAATAAGAAATACAGGTGAAAGTTGACTCCTTCTAATTTAAAAGTGGTAAAATTTTATTTCTGCCTACTCATTTCTATTGACTCCACTTACTCCTTATACCTCAGTTTTTAACCATGTAGTAGAGGACACCCTATTATTGGTCTTCCTCCTCTTTTACATTTATATGGATATTCTTCATTTATAACGATGACTGATCACAGAGAGCAGCAAAAATTCATTCCCAGGCATGAGGGGAATGACGGCTTCTTCTGTTTCTTCTTCTCATGGTGCCCCTTAGTAGCCGGCTCACCCAACAGGAAGAGGGGCTAATGGAACTTACTAATACATCAATACCTGGAATGGAAAAAAAAAGAAACCACCAGGAAGAAGGCTTCCAGAAGAAACATTATGATAGGACACTTATTAAATAAATAAATGTAAGTTCAAACATATCTCATCTTTGAAAATCAAATTAAGTCACAGCTTTGATGCACTTGCAGTTTCTGAGCCAGTTCTTGTCTAGCTTTCCTGAAGCTATCCAGACGCCGGTTTAGGATCTTTCAGTGTTGCAAAACCCAAACCAAACCAAAACAACATCAACAACAATTAAACTCTGTGTTTTCTGAATACCATTTTAACAATTTTGTTCCTTGAATCATTCATTCAACAAATAGCTATTTCGTTCCTACTATGTGTTAGGTTCTAAAATAAGAAAATGCTGTTAATATATTCAACAAGGCACTCTGCTAGTCGCTAGTGGGTGTTCAAATCCTCATAAGATTGATTTGTCTGGACCCCCCTGGCTCACTTTTAAAAACAGGGCCAGGCTGGCGGGACCTTTGGCCTGGCCTCAGGGGTAACTGCATGCAGGGACTTGATTGCCATCTTCTTTGTCTCTTCCTTTTCTTTGCCCTCACTCTTGCACTCTTTTCTCCATTTCCATCCTAATATCTTTTCTCTATTTCACTCTGCATATTAATTTTGTTCCCCCAAGCTACCTATTCCTACAAGCATACAATGACAGCCATAAGGATCTCTGGACTAGAATCCTTACAGATTTATTTCTGGAGTAGAAAGCCAACTTTTCCCATACAGCTTCAGTTAATTGCAAGGATTCTACCTGTGCTGAGGATGTGCCTAACTTTGGACCAGGTTGTTGGATACAGTATTACCTTTTTCATGGTATCTGTCCATCCCTGGGGTCAGGGAGGTAGGATCTGTTACTGGAATATGAGGTGGGGAGAAGAGGAAAAGGGTACAATGCTATGTAAAAATAACCATTGCAAAGACAGCATTTCACACTAGTGCTGAGACATGCCATGAGGGAAAAAAAAAATCTAAAATGAATACATATCTGTTTAAAAGCAGATGCAATTTCAGTTAAAAGTATAAAGAATATGGGCAATTTAAAAATGAAGAGATAAAATAGCCCAAACAAATTTTCAAGTGTTTAACCAGCTTTCATTGGTCCCCAAGACTCAGCTAATACCTTAAGTATTTACTTGACCCCCAAGACTGGTTAGGATCTCCCTATTATACATATTTGCAGTACTGGCATTTCTCTTTTCTCACAGTTAACATAAGGACAATTAGTTAATTATTTGTTTAAAGTCTTTCTCTGGTGGAATTGTAGCCTCCATGAGACCTGAGACAAATCCAGAATCTCACATAATGCCTGACACATACATAGTAAGCACTCAGTAGATGTTAATTTAATCTACTGAAATGAGATGAATACAACAGTTCGATAGGGGATGATAGTCTTTTACTTTTGTTTCTTTGTATATGTCAGAATTTTAAAAATAATGAGTTCTATTCCATTTTTTTCTTTTAAATATTTTGGAATATGCATAACCCTACATCCTTACATCCTTCGGACAAACCTTTATAAAATGTGCAAATGTGTTAAATGAGTAGGGGAGTCTGTTCAATAGAACTTTAGGAAACAGAGACCAAACAATGAAAATTAAATTAATTTTCATTTTGAGAATTGTTAATCTGTAACTATACTCCCTTGCAATCAGGTAACAGGAGTACTTGATGTAAAAGCCACTGCCAGATAATGATATAAATCTATTTTCTCTGTGATAAAGTGATATGAATCTTACTGTCCTTTACAGTAAAAGAACATGCAATTGTTCTATATAAGTTGAATCAGGTTCACTTCAGAAAAATGTAAAAAGTGTAGAATTCCATGTTAGTATGTTTTCACTGCCAATTTTTGAAAAAAATTTAAAACATTTATTCACCTTAGAGAGAGAGAGAGAGAGAGAGAGAGAGAGAGAGAGAGAGAAAGATAGCATATGAATGGGGAGCGGCAGAGCAGAAACCAAAACAGGCTCCAGGCTCTGTGCTGTCAGCACAGAGCCCAATGCCGGGGTTGAACCCACGAACTGTGAGGATGACCTGAGCTGAAGTCAGACACTTAACCCACTGAGCCACCAGGTGCCCCTTCACTGCCAATTTTTAACCTCTTTTGCTGAAAATGGGACTTAAGTAAAGCCTTCACCAATCTCCTATTCTAAAGCTAAAGAAAACATATTTTCCTTGTACGTGCTTATGGCTTCATTGGTAATCCAGGAATAAAGATATTTCCCGCCCATTAATTCATTTAAATTGTCAGAACAACCCTTTGAAGTTGGAATTATTATTTTATTAAAAAAAAAATTTTTTTTTCAACGTTTATTTATTTTTGGGACAGAGAGAGACAGAGCATGAACGGGCGAGGGGCAGAGAGAGAGGGAGACACAGAATCGGAAACAGGCTCCAGGCTCTGAGCCATCAGCCCAGAGCCCGACGCGGGGCTCGAACTCACGGACCGTGAGATCGTGACCTGGCTGAAGTCGGAGGTTTAACCGACTGCGCCACCCAGGCGCCCCATGGAATTATTATTTTAATAGCACATCACTTTTATGGATGATAACCTGGGGCTTGAAGGAGGAAGTCACTAGGGGAGGGATTCAACACCACTGACAGTACTTAGAAACAGTGGTATTTACTGAATGAATAACTTCTCAATATCATACTGATGGTAAATCAAGGGTAGAAATGGGAAAATATATAATGATCACTGATTATGTGTTATTATCATACTAAGCCTGTTACATGTGATAAATCATTTAATCCTCACTATAATCTCATGAGGTGGACACCATTATGCTGATTGACAAATAGGGAAGTAGAGGCTTAGAATGGTCAAGTAAGTTGTTTCTGTTCTCACAGCACTGGATGGGCAGCAGTGGCAAGGCCAGGAGCCTCACACATCCCAGATCACTGCTCCCTGTATCTTCTCCTCAACCTCATGGGAACGTATACTGAAGGCTCCATCAAGCTGACCATCCTTGACTTTTGTCCTGTGCAGCTGCCTGGAGCTGCTGCAGCCCAAACCATGCATAAAACTGCACTAGGCTCCCAAAGATGTAGGCCTTTCCAGCTCCCAGTTCCAGAAGCATCCACATTGGCACCTCTCTTCTCTGGGTGCCTGTCCATCAGCCTTGGATTGACTGTTACTGGAGGTTTGCTTTCCATGGCCTTCAGTAGCAGACATCATGTGCTATGTGTCTCACATGCACAGTGTTTCCCTCTGTGATCTCACTCCCTCTGCATATCCGCTTCCAACCTCAGCTTGCCTCCCTCCCATCCTAGTTGGTTATTAGTCTTTAACAGGTTGTTTCTGCTTTCCTGGAGACTGAACTGTGCAACCCAGTGAACTTCTCCACCATCCATCATTTTCTTCAGCCACACTTCCAAGATTGTCCTTCCTTGAGTATTCTCTCTCAGATTTAATATCCTTTAGAGTTCTCCTTCTACCATTCTAATTACTCTCATGTGCATAATCATTCTTCATGCTAAGATTTCTCTGTTTAAATTACTGTGTGGCTTTTGTCTTTTGACTGAACCCTTCTTAGACAAAAGGCTGCTCTAAAAGGACAGTAAAAACTTAAAGAAAGGAAATGGGAACTCTTCCCACCCCACGCATTAACCTAGAATGCAAGCATTCACACCTGACTTGTTAATTCTTGGTCTTTAATAGGTCTGGATCTTCCAATCAACTAAGGTAGAAACCCATTGATTATTGCAATTTATTTACTCCTTACAAGCTAATATACATGAAAGTTTTGGGGAAATACACAAACAAGTCTTGTTTATCTTACTACATACAGATTATGGTTACTTTTATAAACTTCAGGGCTATTTTGTGTTGGTATCTAAGACTCAGACATAATAAACAGATATGATTCTCAAATGTAGTAAATTCCTTTCTGTATAAATAGTGAGACAAGGGTCTGCAATGGCCTCTGAGTTGATAATTTCATTTTATTTCTGTTTTAAAAGAATTAATGACATTTTTCTTTAGCTCTGGTTGCTTAAATGCAACTGTGGCCATGTTTAAGGGATCTCTAACAGGTTATCCGGGCTTTATTGATTTATGTGGTCCCAACAATAAACTCATAAGTTTATGACAAATAGAGGCTCCGATAAGCTGTGTTTAAATACTTTAGATTAGGTGCAGTTATACTGAAAGTCAAATTTGTTTGAAATCCTTAAAAAAGGTTCCTCTTAATTTTCAAATGGTGTCTGTTACAGTTAACATTGTTAACACGCATGCATTGAATTACTTGTTATCCAAGCATATATGTATTATTTTTTAAATACTATTTTTTATACTTTCTATTTCCTCTTTATTTACTTGTTTATCTACTATCACCTTGTTATGCAAAGGCTTGGGGTGGACGAAAGTACAAGACGTTGAAATTGAAATCAAGAGATGGCAAAAGGTAAGCGTTGCAAGCAGGTGGAGCAGGCAGGTGACAAAACAAGGGGAGCCTGAGGCAGTTCTCCCTAAGGGACGGCTACTCCTGTTTCAGCAGGTCACTGGAACGCTCACCCAGGGTTGCCAAATCTGATTTCTCAAAGGATGAAGAAATGCAGGGTTCCTGATTTATAAATATCAGAAACTCAGTGGGAAAAAAAAAATAACAGGGTTGAATCTCTGACGCTAGAAGTTAGGTGGTAGTTTTCTTTGAAGGAGTGAGATGGCCAGGAGGGGCAAGGTAAGGAGTAAGGTAAGAAACTGGATTTAATTCTGAATGAGGAGGAAGCCATTGGAGTGTTTGAGTCACCTGGAGCAACAATCTTTAATTGATTACACAGCCTTCAATGACTAGGTTCTTAAATGGATAGTTGGCAGTAAGACATTACCTGCTACAATATTATCTGACATATTTTACTGCTCATTCAGATACTTGTATGAAGAAAAGAATATAGACAGAGAAGTAGGCTGAAAGCCAGGAGATCATGTAGGAGGCTATTTACAATAGTTCAAGTGAACTTGAATGATGGTGGCTCAGTCCAGGAAGCAGTGGCAGAAGTCTTGGTAGAAGTGATGTGATTTACTCCTGAGCCTGCCCTATACAACACTTACATTGAGTCTACCGGCCCTCTTTCTTCAGTCAGGTCTCTTCAAGGTGGCCTGACTGCCACCCCCATTTTACAGACAGAGGTAAACATGGTAATAAGTTTGATGAGGCTGGGACTTGAACACTGGTGAGATTGTAAACCCTATGCATAAGTCACTTGAGTGAATCACTGTGTCCATTTTAAAAGGAGCAGTTAAATCTTGGCAAGAAAATGACTATCTTGTTTCATTGTCCAATTGGGAACACTGCTTTAAGTGTTAATACACCCAGAGCATGACCTTGCTGCTCTTCCAGCGGCTGGATCTGTCCGTGTAGCCTGGCCAGAGAAACACTTGACTCTCACGTGGTCCAGCTCCTTAAAGCAGAGACTGCCACAAAGGAAACAACATTAATCTTTAGTGGAGCATGGTTCCCAAATAGGCAACTGACAAAAGCACTTAACAATGCCCTGAAAGGACTACTGATAATCCCAGGAGCTAATAGGTTGTGTTCCAAAGTTTCAAAGCAATTCAGGAAAGAAAATAACACTGAAAAGTTATAATTGGGCTCTTTGAGAGACGTGTTTTGATCAGAGAATCTTTTGATCCCTTCTTCTTGCAATTCCTTGTGTCCCTCATATTTATATAGCAAATTAGAACGTGGTGCTTTACAGTTTACTTGTTATCATGTGGATTTTCTCTCTTGAGCCCTGAAAAATGATGTGAAATACACAAGAAACCATTTTATTCCTCAGAGAGAAGAGGAAACTAAGCTGAAGAGAAATTCCATATTTGGGCCAAAGACACCCAGTGATAACAGTGCCTATGTCTTTACATTTCTACCCTGAACTCTCTCCATGACATCACACTGCCTCCCAAACACCACCACCTTGGCATCAGCCTGGTTTTTCTTTCTTCCCAGAGTGGGAAACCCACTCAAGTCATCCTTCAGAAAAGGATTTATTATTATTATAGAGGAATATATATATATATATATATATATATATATATATACTCTCTAACCTCAAAAAATCTGAAGAAAGCTCTATGGATTTACAAAGTGTTTCCCTTTTTGATTTGCTTGTTATTTGTACTCAGACTGCGATCTGCTCTTGTGCTACACATGTTATGAGCTACATTCTGTGTAGCTTTCTGTCTCATTCATTTTGCACTCAGCCACTTTTTTTCTTTTTCATTTCATGCAATAACATTCAGTACCACATACTCAAAATCATCTTGCCATCATGCTGTGAAAGCTTACCCTTTTTAAACAGAAATGGAGACATTACTATATTACTATTTAGAAACTCTGAAAAAGGTTGGGTAGCATACGTATAAATCATCTAGGCATTCATTGGGAATTAATTGCTTTCAAATACCAAGAATGCTCGATAAACAGCTGATGAAAAATTAAAAGGTATCTTAGCAGTGGCTCATTATCTGAAGATGGGGATCTTAACTGTGTGAATGCATCTGTTACCAAAGCAGTGTACTTCTTTGTAAAACCCAACCACAAGGGAATCAGAGGCTTCAACTTCCTTTTAAAACAGGAATTCTTACAAATAAATTCTGAAAGGCATCATAAAATGATCTTGCTTTTCCTACCGAAAAACCTGATACATCATAAAGGAAGAAAAAAACCTTACCAATATCTTCTCCTGAGAGCAGAGACGAGACTAGGAGTCTTGATTTGTGAACCCACCAATCATCGTTTTACCTGTCTTCAATTGTCCCATTGGCTATCTGTGTTTCCAGGGTTTTTTTTTAACATTGGTTTTTGTAGATCTACTCCTTAAATTCCACACCTAATTCATCTGTTCCACAGTCATCATTTCAAACACTTACCAGTGGCTGTTCTGAGCAGGAAACCATATAAAAATATTGGAATCACCTAGGAAATATTTAAAAATATACCTCTTTTCTTTTTTCTCTTCCCTATCATGCTCTGACCCTAACCTTACAAGACCATTTCTTAAATAACTCCTCATAAAGGTCCTTGAAACAAATTCATGGAAACACTGGTAAGATCATTTTCTCCAAAGCCTTTTTGCGTTAATCGCCAAGAGAGGGAAGTATTTTACTGACTGCAAATAAAAGTCACAGATCACCCAAGCTTAGCAAAACACAGAATATAAACTAGGGCAATAAGATATGAGAAACAAATTATATTTTTAATATTCTTTCCATGTTAATAATCTCTAAACTGTTTCTGACAATAGTTACAAGGAATTTGAAAATGTATTACCTCCGTACATTCATGCTCCCAATGGTTTATTATAATAAGATTTTAATCTTACAGAGTTGTTCCAGCTCATTTCTCCAAGATGTCATTACTTTGCAGAATAACTAAAAGACGGGCAAGTGCCTACCTGACATACTCTAGGGTGTTCATCATTAAGCTCTGAATACCTACACCTGGAGAATTGAGCATAGTCAATCACTATACTTAAAAATTAACTGGGTAAAAAAAAATAAGCATAAGTACATTAGAGACAGCTTAGATATTTCCCAGAAGAAAGGCCATAAGTTGGTGTGTGGGCCAGAGAAAAAGTTGAGGAGACAGGTTCCAGATACATGAGAATAGAAATGCCTTGTGCTTCATGTTAGATAACCCTGACTTTTCTCATGGGGTGTCCTGTTTCTAAGTCCTGAAATTGTAAATAATTGAAAAGTCCTGCCCTCTCTGCGTTCTTCCTCTCATATGCAGTTGATTTTCTTCTTGATGTATTATTAGTGTGCATATTGGACGCTGCCCCACTTTTAGCTCCTTACTTAAATAAGAGTCTCCATTTACTGCCATTGCTGCCCCCTAGTTGGAGATAAGACCAAGAGAAAAAAAAAAATGGGGCTGAAAGATCTCATCCAGCTTGGCCCAAACCTCTGACCTCACATGAAGGTATGGGCCTGGGATTGGGGGATGGAAATCCAGTTCCTGGAGAGAGAGCCAAGATGAAAAATCACAAAACTCAAAGGCTGAGTCTAGATCAAGAAAAAATTAGTATGCTTATTAATTTTAGGCAAGGGAAAAGGGGAAACTATCAAAATAGAAAATGGATTATAAATTACCTAAAACTTGGAAATAGGCAAAAGACCTTACTGGGTGTTCCTTCAGGGTAGAAATGGTTGTTTTTTTAATATTGTCTAGGTACTGAACAACTCAGTGGGGGCAGAAGTTAAGTTATTGAGTTTGGTAAAACAGATACAGCAAAGCTTACAACTTATTGCCTTGGAAGACATTGAACACTTTTGTATGTTAGCCAGCTATCTTATCCTGACATTCTTTGATTAAACTCCCCATTTATATCTTGCTCCTAAAACGTTCTTGGGTCTGTTTTAATATCTTCAATATCTTTCTCATTATTTAATGAGTTAAATAAAATCTTTGACATATGTGTTGTGTACTTGTATGATGTCATGATTTTTAATCTTTTGAGAATTAGACTTTAACAATTTGGCAGTTCATCTACCAAAGTGTCCAATAAAACTCACCTGACAGAAAGGAGTAAATTGGGTTGCCAGAGGGGTATACCTCATGGGCTACTAAGCCCACATACATTTGTTTCTTGGCTCCCTCAGTGAATTCCAAGCAATAAGACAACTTGAGCTTTTCTTACTCTCTAGTTTTTTTCCATCTGGTTTCGTTTCTCATTCCCCTCTACCCCCGCTTCAGTTCTGTCATTGCTGGTAAATTATTCCCTGCGGGTATCACTTCAAACTGTGTGTTTAGCTTTATGATCTGACTGTTTGGTGATTGCTGCAAGGGACTGATGGAGATCTATTGTCTGTTGGAAGAGAAACCAGAATCTAGTTTGTTAGCCTTTTTTGTTTGCATCTTTTTGTGAGCTCAAATCAGGTAAGAATTTCATGCCCACCAGGAAGAAAAATAGTTGCATGAGATCTAAACAGTGAACTTTTGGATTTTTATGTTTACATCTGACCTGTGACTGAGTTGTAAAATAAGCCAAAAATTCCATGTTTCTGTATGCCTGTGAGCAGGAAAGTACTTTCCTAACTGTGAAAAGTGTTAATAGATTATTGTCTCCTAAATTACAGGAACTTTGTTCTGATTCATTTGATGAGATAAGTGCTTATAAAATAGAACAGTTGCCAAATTTGCAAATAAAAAGAAACCAAACTTAAACAATTATAAATATGCTAGACCCTTAAGGAAAAAAAGAATCCTTCTTACATAAGCTGCTAGCTTAGAATAACTTTTGGATAGGAATCTTAGTTTACATAATTATAATGACTATTTAGACAAATGAGACTGATTTAGTGATTTTCATTTAAAAAGCAATAACTTTTTGTCTTTTCCTTGAATGAATCATTATGAGTATGAAGTAAGCACAGCTTAAAATAAAAGAAAGGTTTGGGTTTGTTTTCTCATGAAAAGACTAGTCAAACTAAATTTTTAAAACTTCATTTATTGGTTTTCTGATCAAATAAGTTAACATCAGTCCTACATTTTATTTACTATTGTTAATAATGCACATTTTTCTAGCCGAATTGAATAATAATTCCAACATTCTTATAGCAATAATCATGTTTTACAGTACGTCAGCTTACTTGCAATGTCCGAGATCTTTAGGAACTTAAATACTTGCATTAATGTCAAACTGAGTTATTTTTGAACAATCTTTGAATAGTTGGATAATTCATAATTAAGGTGGAATGCTAAAACATTGATTACTGAGCATAATTTTAAGTTGATAAACTTTTGCTTCTTATTTTTATATACTCCATAGAGTGGATATATCTTTGAGTTATGTTAATGAACATGATCATTTTAGTTTCTTTAAGAAGACATGAAAGGGATAAAAAAAACGATGTGTGTGTCTGTAATTATTGAACTATGTGTATTCATGGGATTTGCTTGTTACCTAAGACCCTTGTGAATGATAGACTGTTACCAATTCCTACCTTTTGGTTGGCTCTGTAAAACAGAAGCTGCTACTTTAATTAAAAGTTACTTAATTTTTAAGTGGTTGGGGCTATCTTACTTAATTTTGGGTGGTCGAGGGTATCTTAGGAGAAATACAACTGGGCATATGATTTTGTTTTTTAAGGCTTAATGAGAGTACTTTTGTCTATCGTAAAAGTTCATCCTGTTTTAGAACATGGAAAGGCAGAGTAAATGACAAAACCAGAGTGAGTTATTTATTTTGTAACTGGAAGTTTGTACCTTTTGACCACCTTTACTCATTTCGGTCACTCATGATTCAATCTTAACCAAACAACCACATCTTTCTACTGTTTTGTTTTGTTGCCTTTTCCTTCTCAACATTGGATTCTAAGTTCAGAAAAAAAAAATAAGAAAAGTTTTAGGATATTTTTTACACCTGAAATTAGTTTTGGGTTTTCTCATAAAGCCCCTGGAAATTTTTAAAAGTTTCTTATTGTGTCTTATAAAAATAAGAGTGCTAAAATAATTGTTTGTTTGATATGCTCCATATTTCTTAATTAGTTTAATGCTTTTGTAAGAGTTGCCTGGGAAGAACTGTCAAATCAGAAAACATGCCCAGTCTTTCTTAGGTTGTTTGTACAGAAAACATGATATCCATAGAGATATTTCACAAATTGTATACTTTATGGGAAGGCCCTGAAGATTTTTGATTGCTTTTGTGATCCATGATATGTTCTTACTTTTAAGGGAAGCATTGATAGCCTCTTAGGAAATAGTAATGTACTGTACATCAATAGAAAATTTTCCTCTCCTCCATTCTGATATTATTGGTCATTGGATTAAAATAACTACAATTACCCAGTCTCCTTCTCAAATAGGTTTTTGCTTTCTTTTGATACTTGCTTAAAGATTCTACTGTGTAAACATCAGGCTACAGAATGTATCTTCAATATGTATAGACAGACTGAGAGTCTTGCAGAAAGGATTGTGTTAGGTACTCTGAATAATTGGTGTGTCAAAAAATAAGCTCTTGGGTGTGGGCCCCCAAGCTTACTTTAGTTTGATAATTCTCAGACTGAGTCAACATCTTCAGGACTTTTTCCAGTGTGAAGTCGATCTACTTCCCAAAGCTGACTGCTGACACAACATCCAGATTAATACTATAGGTCTGAAGAGGGAAATGAAATTGGTGTTCATTTTGATTATTGTTGATATTACCTTTAACTTTCTATTCTTTTTTTTTTTTAATTTTTTTTTCAACGTTTATTTATTTTTGGGGCAGAGAGAGACAGAGCATGAACGGGGGAGGGGCAGAGAGAGAGGGAGACACAGAAACGGAAACAGGCTCCAGGCTCTGAGCCATCAGCCCAGAGCCCGACGCAGGCTCGAACTCACGGACCGTGAGATCGTGACCTGGCTGAAGTCGGACGCTTAACCGACTGCGCCACCCAGGCGCCCCACCTTTAACTTTCTATTCTTTTAATGTATATATATGAGGAAGTCCTTTTTCTCTCCTTGTAGTCTGTTTCTAACCCATTAGGTTGACTATGCTTTTATAAACAGAAATGAAACATTTATTCTTAATTTTTTTTTTAATTTTAGAGAAAGAGCACAAGTGGGGAGAGGAGCAGATGGAGAGAGAGAGAGAGAGAGAGAGAGAGAGAGAGAGAGAGAGAATCTTAAGCAGGCTCCATGCTGAGCATGGAACCCAATGTGGGGCTCAATCCCACGACCCTGGGATCATGACCTAAGCCTAAATCAAGAGTTGGATGCCCAACTGACTGAGCCACCCAGATGCCCCAGAAATGAAACTTTTAAAAATAGCATTTGATTCTCACTAACCCCTTGGAATTCAGAAACAAATCTTTTACTAAGTCTTCTTACTTTGTACTATTTATATATTCAATAATAACCTGTGCTCTTTTCTATCAGCATATGGTTGAACAAATCAATTATGCAACCAAGGCCATGCGTGCAATGCCATGCTTGACAAATCTCATTTTATCAGGTATGATAATCCCACTAATAAGGAACAAGGATCAATCTTATGTGTGCATCCAGTGTGTAGATAGGCCTCTTAAGAAAACCGGGTTGGTATTTGGACGAAAGGATTGCAGTCCCATAGGTGATAAAAAAGGATGCTCTGAGGCAGGCTACTTCTTAGCAAATTTTGAAGACCTCCAACAAAGATGTATTATCCCCAATTTAGAGGTATGGCAGAGAAAATTTGGAGAGAGAGATTATCTTGGTCTTGGTTTCCTAGTCTCAGGATAGAAGGGCCAATAATAGAAGACTTGAAAAAATTCAATCTAAGATTCCTTATCAAAATCCCAGACAGAAGTCAAGTATCTTGTATGAGCAGCTGTTCAGTGCTGTGCAGCTCTGGGTTGGCAGGGTAAACTTGAGGAGGCTACGCAGTTATGGACGTGCTCGTTGTACCTACGTAAGTGATCAGAACAAAGTTAATGAGCCCAGCTATTTTGTGATCATGGATGTTATTTGCAGATTATTTAAAATCCCCAAAGGGGAGAGACTGTTAGAAAAATTATCCCCGATTTGGGCCGCCTGGGTGGCTCAGTCAGTGGAGCGTCTGACTACAGCTCAGGTCATGATCTCGCGGTCTGTGAGTTCGAGCCCCGCGTCGGGCTCTGTGCTGACAGCTCAGAGCCTGGAGCCTGTTTCAGATTCTGTGTCTCCCTCTCTCTGACCCTCCCCCGTTCATGCTCTCTGTCTGTCTCAAAAATAAATAAATGTTAAAAAAAATTTTTAAGAAAAATTACCCCCGATTTGGAAACTGCTAGAAGAGATGTCTTGGTGTATGTTCAGTATAGTGTTGGGCTCGACCTTATCTTGACCAGACTATTTTGCAACTTGGTAGGAACAGAGATTAATTTATAGATTGTTTTGACCAGTTCCCTTATTAATGGAATTAAATAAAAATATTTGACACGTGCTTATTTTATATTTGTATGAGAATACAAATTTTTTCTAATCTTTTGAAAACTGTACATTCACACTGGTAATGATAATAGAAGTTATGGACAGATATCTGGTAGAGCAATATGTCATATTGCTAAGTGGAATGGGCCCTTACTGTGGTCTTTTAAGGCACTTGACTAATTGTTTTAAGGATACAACTAGCAAGAATAGCAATAATAGTAAAATTGTTAAAAGTGGGCTATTTAATACCCTAGAGACTTTGCTTCTATTACCCATTATTCTCACCATAGTCTATGTGGGAAGTATTTTCATTCTTTTGTAGGTAAGGAAATTGAATCTCCAAATTCACACAGCTAGTAAATGGCAAAACAGTTTTCATCCCAAATCTGTCTGACTTTAAAGCTTTTCCTCTTCAATAGTTTTCTACTATGCTAATCAGCCTCCAATAAACACAGTTCCTATCTTCAAGGTGTTCACCAAACTAAAAGGACGTTTTTTCTTTCAATGTGCAAAAATGTTGGCAATAGTTTCTGAAAAAAATCCACATGTAAGTGGGACCTGCACAGTTCAAACAATGCTGTTCAAGAGCCAATTGTATATTTTGCCTAATCTCTATTTCAGATTGATTTTGGCAAGTTATGTTTCCTTTCTAGGATTCAGTTTCTCCTTTTCCAAAATGTTTCATCTCCAATACATGGTTTTTTTTTTGTTTTTTAATCTCACACCATTTGCTATCTTTTACACTTTATGTTATTCCTTCCCTCTTTGCCAGCTTGGATTCCATTGTTAATTGTTAGAATTACTCCCTGATTTACACTATCGATCTTTCTATTGACTTGGTAAGACTGAATTTTGATTTAGTCCCACATCAGCTCTTTGTGCCTGCATCTGGGCAGCTGAAATGTGCCTGAAGAAAAATGCACAATGATCCTGACTGTTCTCACTTTACATAGATGACTGTTAATGTCAAGGCAGTCCTTGTGGAGACAGACCCATTATATTTTTACTCCTAGTTAATTCACTCTCCAGTCTTTTATTTATTTATTTTTTTAAAATTTTTTTTTTTCCCAACGTTTTTATTTATTTATGGGACAGACAGAGACAGAGCATGAACGGGGGAGGGGCAGAGAGAGAGGGAGACACAGAATCGGAAACAGGCTCCAGGCTCTGAGCCATCAGCCCAGAGCCTGACGCGGGGCTCGAACTCACGGACCGTGAGATCGTGACCTGGCTGAAGTCGGACGCTTAACCGACTGTGCCACCCAGGCGCCCTCTCCAGTCTTTTAGATAACTATTTCTTTCTCTCTCTTGCTCCAAACCTCCAATACTTAGGCCTTCTTTTCACCATGTGCTGATGACCCTGAATCCCCTGTTTTGTTTGTTTGTTTTTAGAGTTATTTATTTATTTTGTTTTTAATGTTTATTTATTTTTGAGAGTGGGGATGGGACAGAGAAAGAGGGAGACAGAGGATCTGAGATGGGCTCTGTGCTGAGAGAAGAGAGCCTGATGTGGGGCTCAAACTCACAAGCCATGAGCTGATGTCAGACATTTAACCAACTGAGCTACCCAGGTGCCTCTGGATCCCCTGTTTTTATTGAGAAAATGGGCGTATTTATAATACTTCCACATGATGCCATCAGTACATCTTCCTAGCTGCTTGTAACTCTATCCATAGACTATAACTTCACTCCCAGTTGAATGGATGAATTGTCCTTGCTCCCAGCTAAGTCTCCCTCCACTGATACAAAGTGTCTCATTCCTGGTTTTCTCCTCCATGATATTGCTCCTACAAGTGTCCCCCTGGTGCTTCATCAGTTTTTACAGGCTAGTGGATTATTACCAGAGAGCACACAAAAATGTTGTAATAAAATTGCCTCTCTGGCTACTGCCTCATTCTTTAGTTCCTGTGTACAGAAATGTCCTCGGAAGACCTGCCTAAAATCATTGTATTACTTCTTCTGCCCTCTTCTATCCTTTCTTGAATCCATCTTATTCAAGTTCGTCTCCCCAACTCTGACTATTCTAAAAGGCATTAGTGATCTCCACATTGACAAAAACTGTTCAGTTTTCAGTTCTTATATTATTTGAATGAAACCAGCATTTGACCTGATTGGGAGTGTTCACTTTCTTTGAACACTTTATTCCCTTGCTTTAGGACTATCACTTCCTCTCTTGGTTCTCTCTCTAGCTCTCTGGACACCAATTTTCAGGCTTTATTGCTGGTCATCTCCATGAATTTTAGGTATTGGTGTTCTCTGGGACATAGAACTTAAACCTTTTCTTTTTGCTATCTAAATTCATTGCATAGGTGAATTTATCTAGAATTATGGCTTTATATATCAGCTATATATTGATGAGTTACAAATTCCTGAAGCAGCAGTTAGCGTGTTGAGCATATGGGTTAATATGTTGGGGAGTTATCATGGGCCTAATCTTTCTGCCTGGTGGAAGCTACTCCACTGCTTCTTGTCCTAGGTCACTGCGATGGACTGGACTGTGATGCCCTCTACCCCAAATTCATGTATTGAAGCCATAGGACCCCAGTGTGATGGTATTTGAGATGAGGGCTTTGAGAACTAATTAGGTTAGATGAGGTCATGAAGGTGGGGCCTTCATGAAGGGATTAATACTCTGATCAGAAGAGGCTAGAGAGCCTTCTTCCCTCTCTCTCTCTCTCTCTCTCCATCCCCACTCCCCACGCACTCAGGACCCAGTGATGACACACCCAGAAGCAGCCACCTACAACCCAAGAGAGAGCTCTCACCACATACCAACCCTGCAGGCATCTTGATCTTGGACTTTCAAGTCTCTAGAACTGTGAGAAATAAACACCTGTTATTGAGGTCACTCAGTCTATACTATTTTGTTATGGCAGCTCAAGCAAACTGAGAAAGTCACCATGTAGCTTCAGAAAACCAGGGCCCAATAACCGGAAAGATGGACTCTTTTTTTTTGCCATGTCTTAATTCACAATTGAACGTGAACATCGGCATCTTAACTCTAGGCCATGACAGCCAGATTATAGCTTGCTTTCTCTAGAAACGTCAGCAAAATCCAGATGCTCAGCTGAAGGTCCCTGGGTAGATTCTGTTTTGAGCTAGTCAGAAGCCAACTGTGACACTTGATAGTCACTGGCAGTCTTGGTGCTGATCCTATTCAACACTAGATTCTGGGTACTCAGCATTGTTCATGGGACATGGGACTAGTCATTTTATGCTTGAGGAATGTTGATTGAATGAGTGAACATGGAGCAAAGTCTTCTTTTATAATGTTGATCATTAAATAAGCTTTTCTTTTTTTTTATGGCTTACTTTTCAATACTACCATTAGAAATGAGGATGTTTTCTGTCCTTTCGTGCCTGCAGAGTTAACACAATGATGTATAAATGAGTTCACTGGAGCTAACTATGCTACATTCAGATTGATACTTGTCCACACCACTGTTTGTCATTTGTAGGATTAATAGTGCTTGTGTCCAGACTAGAAGTTACTACCCCAAATCATTCGGTAAACATTCATTACTATAATTCTCATGAAAATGGTAATAAAATGCAAGTTTCAAGTCAATGTCAGACTGGTGGTTTAAAATCATATTCAGAATTCTCCAAATTCTTAAATAATGGCTTAATTGCTATGTTAAAGATAGGAGGATTGAGTTGGTTTCATTATGGAAAAGCAAATTGATTCTCTTCACTAGTTTGGAAATAAGTGAATGACTCCAATTTATGCCAAGTGCTTTATGTGTATTTTCCCATTCAATCTTCCAACATTTCTCTGGAGTACATATTATTGTACACATTATGAATAACCACATATTCAAGGCTGTATAAAAACTTGGCAACTTCTACTGCCAGGAAACTACTGTATATCCCAGTGTAGTAAAAACTGTCAACTTTAGTAACACACCTACTGTTCTGGGTCTTGTAGATGAAATTAGTGGACTTTCAAACTTTATAGGTCATAATCTACATTAGTGCCTTAGAATACTAACAAGAACTGAAGTTTATTTATGAGGTAGGTTGTAGAGGGAAACATGAAGATTTGAATTGCCTTCAAGCTGTGTATTCACTTCGAAATAGGTCACTGTCTGTTTACACCCACTCTTCCAAACAATGGGTCACAGAGGTGAAACCAGGGCAAGTCTGCAATTTCCCCGGCCACACATGACCCTTTTCTTCAAGTACTGACAAGGACCCTGACTTTAAATTTTTGCCAGATGACCTTCTGTGAGATGAGTTGATGTCTTCCTTAGGCTGACATGATCAGTGGATGATTCTCGGTTTCCACCTAAGGACTGAGGTTAGAAAACAGCAGGGTTGAATTTGTAGATGCTGCAGGTTCATTAAATAGCTAGGTTCAACTTCATGCTTTCGAAGTCAGCCAGGCTTGGCCTAAAGTCTAATATAAAAGAGTATTTACACAGGGCTGTGGGTAAATACATTTCCTTAGAAGTTGCCATTCCTTTTGACAATTGAATATATGATTAATTAATAAAAAAAGGAAGATTATGTACCTGAAATAACCACATGAATCATGCCTGCTAACATGATTATACCGTGCACGTGGAAATTAGTTTGACCTTTTCATAAAAAGAAAGTACGTGCAGTACTATTCTTGTTCTGTGGCATGGCACATTTTTTTCCAACGTTAAAGAGAGGATGGCAGATAAAAACACATCATTCACATTATGCCTAATGACTTTTAAATTAATTCAATTTAATACTTAAATAGCTAATAATTATGATTTTCAAATCAAATAGTATTAAAGTAAAAAGCTGGTTACCCATGTCTCAGATCCCTTCCCACTCCCAGAGGTAACCACTTTTATTTGTTTGTTGAGTATCCTTTCAGAGATTTTTAAGATGCATATTCAATTAAGACAAATATATATTCTCACTTTTATCCCTTTGTTACTTAAATATATATTCCTACTTTTAACCTTTTGTTACTTATACGTAACCTACTATTTTTTTTAACCTAATGATACATCTTGGAAAATTTTCATAGTAGTACACTTTCTCTTATTTTTTATATCTGCATAGTAGGATCCCATTGTATAGCTGTATGTACGTTAAAAAGCATTTGAGTTGTTTCCAATCTTATTATTTCAGACAGTGTTGCAACAAATAAGTTTGTATAGTACTTCCAGATATACTCTTAGATTTTCTACAAATAGTGACCATTTTACAGCCGAATTCCAATGTATATATCTTTTTTTTGTCCTGCATCCCAAGGTTATTTTTTAAAAATCTATTTCTACCTTTTTTAAAGTTTTATTTAAATTCCAATGTTTATATCTTTAATTTCTTTCTTTTTTCACTGACTTATAACACTAGAATAAGGTTTAAAAATGATTGTAATGCATCATGATCTTTTCCCTTACTTTAGTAAGGGAATGTCTAATCTTTAAACATGGCTTTCAGGCTGACATAGATGTATTGTCCTATTAAAGAAGTATTCATATATTCCTAGATAACTGAGAATTTAAAAAAAAAAATCAAGAATGGCTATTGAATTTTTCAAATACCTTTTCAATGTCTCTAGAAATAACCCTATGTTTTTTGCTCCATATAATTATTTATCTGAATAATTTTACTAATGTTGAATTATTCTTACATTCTTGGATTCTGAATTTATAAGATGGACTTTTATGTTTCCTTTATATTCAAACTTTGTTAGATTTTAATTTGTGTCATTTTCTTTATAAAATTTAATGGGAAATATTCATTCTTTTTATGCTTTTTATAACTTAGATATCATAATGATTATCTCCTTTTTAACTTGACTATATCCCTTATGCTATACTTTTTATTCTTGTGACTTGTTTATTTTAGAAGTGGAAGTTAATGTAGCTCTCAATCCCCTTCCCTGTGTCGTCCATTCCCCAACCTACCTTCCTTCTGGCAACCACCAGTTTGTTCTCTGTATTTATGAGTCCACTTCTATATTTTTGTTGTGGTTTTTCGTTTGTTTTTTGTTTTTAGATTCTACGTGTAAATGAAACCATATGGTATTTGTTTTTATTGTCTGATTTATTTCACTTAGCTTAATATCCTCTAGGTCCATCTATGTTGTTATAAATGGTAAGATTTTATTCCTATAGGTGAGTGATATTTTATTGTGTGTATGTATGTATATACATATAAATACATATATGTGTGTGTATATAGGCATACATCTATCTTTTTGAATTAGTGTTTTTGTTTTCTTTTGGGAAATATCCAGAAGTGGAATTACTGAGTTTTATGTGATTTCTATTTTTAATTTTCTGAGGAATTTGTACACCATTTTTCATCATGGTTATATCAATTTACATTCCTACTAACAGTGCACAAGGCTTCCCTTTTTGCCACATCCTCACCAATTCTTGTTATTTCCTGTCTTTTTGATACTAGCCATTCTCACTGGTATGTGGTGATAACCTCATGGTGGTTATCTACTCTTCACATATCTGGTAAAATTTCCCTGTGAAGATCATATTGTCTTGGTAATTCATTAAAGGAAGATGGGGGACTGACAATTTTCACAATTGCTTCTGTTTAGATTTTCTATGTCCTCTAGGGACAGTTTAGGTTAATTATATTTTCCACTAAAAGTATTCGTTTTACCCAGGTTTTCAAATGTATTTTTCTATGTGTAACATGCATTCACAATGGAGCAGTATATCTTTGATATTACAAATACCAAATCTCCACCCTCTCCACAGATCTTATTCCTTAAAATTTAATTTCTCTTACCAGGGAAAAATTTAATTTTATTCTTAAGGGGAACAAAAATGAAAGTATGATGGAGGCATATTATAGTATGTTAAAGTAGTTTTTAGGATTATTTCAAAATTCTCTATTTCTATGTTTTAACCCTTTATCCTTTCTTATTTTTTGGATTTATATATTTTTTTCTTGATAAATTTAATGATTATTTTAAATATCTTATTTTCATAATTTCAAAAAAACCTGCTTTTGGAGTTATATATTAATTCTCCTCACTTTCCTTTCTTAGCTTATTTATTTCTTCTAGACTACAGGTTTTTTTCTTCTATTTTCCCTCTATTTACAATTTTTTAAAATATTTTATTTATTTATTTATTTTTGAAAGAGACAGAGAGCACAAGTAGAGGAGGGGCAGAGAGAGACACAGAATGTAAAGCAGGCTCCAAGCTCTGCACTATCAGGGCAGAGGTCGATGTGGGGCTCAAACTCACAAACCAAAAGATCATGACTTGAGCCAAAGGTGGATGCTCAACTGACTGAGCCACCCAGGCGCCCTTGTTTTCCCTCTATTTAATAGTGTTTTTCTATCTTTTTGAGTTGGTGCTTATTTAATTATTTCAGCTAATGCTGTGTTACAGAATTCTGATAAGTAGTGTTTTCATTTATCATTATTTTCCAGAAATTCTACAATTTTTGTTCATAAGAGTACTTAAAAGAGGTTTTATGTTTATTTCCAGGTTCAGAGATGTTTGTTTTTCTGATTTGTCTATTAATTTCTAGCTTTATTATGTTGTGATTACAGAATGTTGTCCATGATTCCTTATTTTTAGATTTTATTGAAGTTTTCTTCATGGCTTGATATTTCATATTTCGTGCATATGCTCTTAACCTTTGAATGACATACAATCTCTACTTTTGAGGCACAACACCTGATATATCCATATTTAGATCAAGAGAGATGAGTAAACTTCTTCTATATTATGATCTCCTTTCTATATGTTTTTCTATCTCCTGCAATGTCTGCTTATATAAGTTGTTGCTATGAGGCATTTAGATCATAGATATTCAGAACTTCCACATCTTCATTGTGAATTTTACTTTTTGTGTTATAAAGTGACACTCTTGTTTCATACAATACTTATTTGTCCTGAGTCCAACTTGCCTAAAATTAAGGTCAGACTTTATTGCTTTTTTATTATTATTCCTGTATGTGTTTGTGTGGGAGGATGGGGCATTATTTCAGGTAAAACTTTGATTTTCTTTTTGTTATGAACCATTCTGAATCTTTCTTTTTGACATATCTGTCTACAGTATCAGGTTTGCTTTTAATGCAATTTGAAGATCCTTTTATTTATTTTATTTATTTTTTAAATGTTTATTTACTTATTTTGAGTGATAGTGTGTGCACACATTCGTGCGTGAGCAGGGGGAGGGCAGAGAGAGAGAGAGGGGAGAGAATCCCAAGCAGGCTCTACCCTGTCAGTGCAGAGCCAAATCCAGGACTCAATCTCTGAACCGTAAGATCATGAACCAAAATTAAAAGTTGGTTGCTTAACCAGCAGAGTCACCAGGTGTCCCAATTTGAAGATCCTTTTAAAAAATAACTTGAAGTATGTATTGATTTGGAAATATTTATGTCGATTCTTAGATACGTGTGTGTGTGTGTGTGTGTGTGTGTATGCATGTGTTTATGCTTCCTCTTTTTACAAAGGTGTGCATTAAGGTAGCACTTTCTAGTGGCTACCTTTATAATTAAGTCTTCATATTATATTCATAATTTTCTATTATTTTAGACATTATTAGTTACAAGCAATGATAACATGGCATGTATCTTATTCTTTTGACTCTGCATTATTATATTTTGTTTAAAAAATTAAATTTCCTAGTGTTTATCTTTGCATTGTTATACACATTTAGTGTACTACTATGTCAGCTTTAAATTACATTTTCAACCTCAGCAGTTATAGATGAGTCAGTCAGTGAACTTGCTGTAATCACCACCAACTTTTTCCTTTCTCTTCTGAATACTTGTGTTTTGCATCATCCCTACATTTTCAAAGTCTATAGCATTCATGCATATTTTAATGGTCTAATTTTAGAACATAAGTATATTCATTGTTCATCATGAGAAAGTTTCCCCACATTTATTCTAGTAGATTCCTCAGAAAGAAAGAATAGTCTTTGATTATTAAAGTTTTAAGTGTCTTTAAATGGTCTTTATACTTGACGGATGACTTGGTTGATATAAAATACTTAGATCATATTTTATTTCCTTGAGAATGTCGTTTTTTTTCCATTGACTTTGCTTTGGAGAAGACTGAAGTGAAGTTGAACTTATTTTTCTTTACACAAATCTTGATCTTTTTGCTTTTTGGCTTCAAAGATTTTCTTTATATTCAAATTTCAATAATTTGCATATGTTTTTGCTTGAACATTATGAATCAGCTTTCTGTAGTACATGGCATTTACTTTCCATATGGAGATTCAAGACTTTTGTTTTAATTTCAGAGAAGTTCTTTCTTAATTTTGTTTGCAAGTATTTGCTCTGTCCCATTGCTAAGGTTTTCTTCTTCAGAGACTCCAACTATAGGTATGCTGGCTGTGCATTGTATTTCATCTATCATTATCATTTTCACACAATGCTTAAAAGTATATTTCTCTTTGTTTTCATTTTATTTTGGCCATTATTCTTTTTTTTTTTTAATTTTTTTTTTCAACGTTTATTTATTTTTGGGACAGAGAGAGACAGAGCATGAACGGGGGAGGGGCAGAGAGAGAGGGAGAGACAGAATCGGAAACAGGCTCCAGGCTCTGAGCCATCAGCCCAGAGCCTGACGCGGGGCTCGAACTCCCGGACCGCGAGATCGTGACCTCGCTGAAGTCGGACGCTTAACCGACTGTGCCACCCAGGCGCCCCTGGCCATTATTCTTATATGGGTCTTTGCTGTCTCTTACTCATCCACAGTGCTTATTCCCCTCTGTGTTTCTCCCAATATTGTCTTCGTTTCTGTCATGGTTTGGTTCGTTTCTCTCTTTCATATCTGATGTATATCAGCTCACTTCATCCCCATCCCTTTCTTGAGTTTCTTCATTTGTGCTTTGTCACATTGCCTAATAGAATACATTGCCTCATTAACCTAATGGTAAATATATTTCATTTAGGGATTCAGTATAGCTTCATGAATAAGAGACAGACACTGGAGAAACACTGAATGGGTTTAAATACTGGCTCCTCTCTGAGTAGCTGTGTGATTTTTTTTTTAAGCTTATTTGTTTATTTGGAGGGGCACCTGGGTGGCTCAGTCAGTTAAGCAACCGACTCGGCTCAGGTCATGATCTCAGTTTGTGAGTTTGAGCCCTGCATCAGGCTCTGTGCTGACAGCTTGGTGGAGCCTGGAGCCTCCTTCAGATTCTGTGTTTCCCTCTCTCTCTGCCCCTTCCCTGCTCATGCTCTGTCTCTCTTTCTCTCTCAAAAATAAACACTTAAAAATTAAAAAAATAAAGTTTATTTATTTATTTGGAGAGAGATAGCATGCACATGCAAGCAGGGGAAGGGCAGAGAGAGAGAGAGAGAGGAAGAGAGAGAATCCCAAGCAGCTCAGAGCCCCACATGGGGTTTGATCTCAGTAACCATGAGATCATGACCTGAGCTGAAATCAAGAGTAAGGTGCTTAACCAACTGAACCACCCAAGGCACTTAAACAAATTATTTAACTTTTATGTACTTTAGTTCTTTTCATATATAGATAATGGTAATAATAATGATGAGTCATTCATGGAGTTGTTTTGAGAATCTATTCAATTCAAATCTGCAATGAAGTTAGAATAGTGCCTGGCAATAGCAAATACTATGCAAGTATCTATTTTTAATGGAGTTTTGTTTATTCATTGCAAAATACATGAAAAATACATTGAAAAGTCACAATTTTCAATGGTTCTGTGGCAACTTTCCCCCACATTTTTTGGTAATTTTGATGCTCCTTTTCAGGATCTTTCTTATAGGATCTTTGTATTCTCTTTGTGCCAGTTTCTTCCTTTATCACTACTCACTCTGGAATCAATTATATTTTTCTGGCCAGTCTTTGTAGAAAGCCCCTGACATGGTGGGTTCAAGGTAGTTTTCCTGTTCTCTCAATCAAAAAGCTTACTTTCTGTGGCAGATTGTCGTACGAATGACGGTCTCACACCTCCCCACACACATGCCCCTATGAAATCCTGTTATGCCCAGAATTCGCAATCCCCAAAGACCACCAGTGAGCTGAGTCCGATGCAAAAGCAAAGAGCCTTTATTTGAGCTAGCTCAAGCTCAATCCCCTACCTGCACCGAGGCAGCGGTGAGATGCCGGAGAGAGCCAGCGAGTTTCAAAAGCACAAAGGTTTTATAGGGGTCTAGGGGCAGTTGGTGAGTAATGGCTGTGGCCTCAGCCCATTGGCTGGGGAAGGGTCGGGGTCCCCTTAGGTAGGTCGTGGGGTGTGTTTTGATCGGGAAGTTTGAATGGGTAAGTGGGAGGTTACTCAAGGGGAGGAGGCGTGGTCTGAGGTTTCTGCGATTTTCCCAGAAAGGGGTCATGTGGGGCACATAGTCACTCAAGGTGGAGGACACAGAACAAGATGGAGTCGGCCGGCGTAGGTCCGCCCTTTCAATCCCCCTTACGTTGACTCTAGACTTAGCCAGATGACTTACTTTATAGCCAATGGGACATTAGCAAACATGACACAGGCAGAAACTTAAAAGGAGTGTGAATATTGGAATGTGCCCTCTCTCTTACTGCTGAGAACTATTCCAACTCCACATGAAAAAGCCTGAGCTAGCCCCCTGGAAAGATGCCCCAGGTGCCCAGTCTATCCCGTGTGAGGCCCAAATATGTGAGTGAGACCTGTTGAGTGAGACGGAAATAAAGCAGAAATAAGCCAATCCAGTTCAACCCATCCCCATTTGTCACTTTACTCAATTGTAGGCAAATAATTGGTAACTCTTAAACCATTGTTTTGGGTGATTTGTCATGCAACAATAGATTACAGATTCACTTTTATTGCTTACTCAAAAGCAGTCTGCTTCCAGTAATTATGGCTTTTCTGTAGACTCACCCGTTCTAAGTCTCTGAAGTAAATTTGGTTCAGGAGACTGCCAACAGCTCTGTGCTCCCCAGTCCTTACAGGCAAGGAATAGGTCTTCTGTATCTCACAGTGATTACGTCATCCTCAAGGATTATAGTTTTGCTGCCCCTGAGACTTGATGCTGGTGGGTTCCCTGGAATCTCTAGCAGGGAGGTGCCTTTGTGCTTCTTCTCCCCATCTCTTTGTGCCTCTTCTGCCTTACCTGTTCTGCTCTTGCTTTCTTGTTTGAGAGACGTGGCTGTTTTTGCATCTTGTGGTGAGCCTGTTACTTTCAGGAAACGTGTTTTTGCTGGTACTTTCTGATGTTCTTACTTTTGGTCCCCTTTACTCTCCCTAGGCCTTTTCCATATGACTTCTGCTCAAATGTAGCTACTTTAACACCCTCTACAAGGACTTTGGGGTTTGTGAGTAAAATCTGTATAGGGCTGCTGAAAATGGCATTTAACAATTTTTCCATTCTCTTTGTTAGTTTATACATGATTTCTAGGGAGAAGTGGGAAGGATGTTTAAATTGATGACATCATCTTCATACGGGAGTCCGTTTAATTCTTATTTGCAATGAGGACCCTTTGGACATGTTTTTCTGAAGATGAGGTAACAACATTGGGTGCTTTAGTAATCATTAATACCTTTCAAAGTTCTAATATTCGCAGGGGGAGCATGTCACTCAAACTGGTTCTTTTTTTCCCAGATTGAATCACAATTTAGTTTCCCATCCCACACTCTATTCGGGCAATGGTCTTTTTCTATTTAATTTGTCTGACTAATTAATCCTCACTGTAGTTCAGGAAAAAGAGATTATATTGTCATCGTTTTAGAGACAAAGACTGTGACAAGAACCATGACTGCATTGCAAGATTTATTGGCTTCCCTCCAGATGCTCATTGCCTCACTATTATTAATTTTGGCTTTGGGCTTAATTTCAAGCTAACAGATGAGTGGATGGTATAGAACATAAACCAACAGGTCCAAGAAGGCAGCATTTCAGCTGTGAGCACTGGGTGTTCTACACTCCAAGGGCTAGTATTTGAAAATGTTTCCTCCAAAAACCACCCAGGGATAACAGTGCAGGGCAGGAGTCCATTAAGTTCCTATATTGACAAGCTCTCAGGTATGACTTTCCTTGTGTAGGTATGTGAAGCTGGTTGGGTTAATGTATGAATAACAGAAGGTTACTGTTACTTCTTTGGCAAACTCCTATTTGCCTTTTATTACACAGTTCAGAAGGGATCAAATTCCCTGACCCATTTCCCCTCCAACTAGAGAAAATTCCTTCCACTGGTGTAATTGGTGTGTGCTTCCATGTGTAGTACTTGTCCGTTTTGGGCTTTCCTAGTAGCTTCTCCCACTAGGCAGTGAGCACCCTGGGTGCAGGGACTGTGGCCCTGATCATGTCTGTACTCCAGCATCTGGCACAGTGTATTGTGCTTAGTGCAAAATGGGTGTGCCACAGTGTTCTTTGGAATAAATTGTGAAATAGGCCAATTTTATCCATTAAAGTCTTTTCTGGTTTCTGGCTAGTTATAATAGTTCAATGTGCAAAGTTACCATATCCCTGTCTGCCTTCTCTTTCTCTCACCAGCTTTCTTCTCTCTTTCTCCGACTGAAAGAGCTGGACAACTGGAGAAAAGCAAATCTATGTTTTCTCACACCTGGCTCTCCCTACCCCCGGTGGGCCCCCCCCCCCCCCCAACCCAACTCGCAGGCCTCTACCCATCTGCACTCTTTCAAGCTGGGGAAGTCAGGTTTCCAAGTGTGGGCCTGCTGATTGGCCATTACAAATGGCCAAGTTGTGGGACCCACTCCCAGGGGTCTTTGCAGAGCACCTCCTTGGAGGTGAGCTGACCCACTGGTTCAGTGGCACTGTGCTTATCCTCTCTGGAGCTCCTTTGTGCAACAGGAGAGCAGCGGGTTCTCACCTTCACACCGGCTTCTTCCGCGTAATTCGTCCCTGGCTTCCCCCGGCCCCTCCAGCTGAGTGCTCTTCTCCCCATCCCCTTTTGTGCAACCCGTGGCTGCGGAGCTTCTAGTACTGTATTCATGGCAGATGAAGAGCGAATGACTGACACGTTCCAGGGACGGCGAATCGCAGCGAGCGCGGGCGGCAGGGGGAGGGTGTGTAGTGGCAGACGGCCGCTGGGATTATGAATGGGGGCGGGGGGGGGGTGGCTAGTGTGGGGTTCAAACCAGGATTTTCGGCATCCGGCTTTGGTTAGGCACGCAGGGCTGTGCGTAATCCTTCAGCTCTGGTGGAAAGAGAGATGCCGTGAGCTCCTGGCTGGGAGTGAGGGTTATTTTGCAAAACTCCCTTAGTATCGTGCGGCAGAGTACTGCGGGAGGTCGGCGAGGTAGGTGGAGGAGGAAAAGAAGCGGGTAGGGAATCAGGGAGAGGCCAGCCCTCTGGAGACAGTGTGCCTTGCACCTTGGAATTGACAGGTGGTGGCCGCAGCAGTTACAACCTACTACATAGCATCTAGTCCGTGCAGTAAGATCACATTGTTATTCCCCGCACCGGGCGGAAGAGCGCAGCGCGGCAGAACAAGTGCCACCGGCGAGCTGTCTCCCGGTGGGGGGGTAGTGGGGGTACAGAGAGGGGGTTTGGGGGGGCCAGCGGAGGAGACCGGAGCTCGGGCGCGTCGCGGCAGTCTGCACCGCCCCGGCCGGGGTCTTCATGCCCGGCGGCTCCGCGCGCGCGTTCCGCAGCCGTCCTCGGCTGGTGCGCCCCTTTCCAGGGCTCCCGGACTCGCCACGGCAGCTGCGGGCTCCACACCGCCGGCCGGGTTGCACGCGAGCCGCGCGCGAGCGTCTCCCGCCGCCTCTCGTGCCCCGGGGAGCGCACTGCACGCAAGAGCCGAGCCGGGCGGAGCCGCGGCGGTGCACCAGCGGCGCCTCAGCCAGCAGGAGGGCGGCTTCCGAGAGGGCAGCCTGAGGTAAGGGCTGCCCAGGAGGCTGCGGGTTTATTTTCCTCCTTCTCTTACTTCCTCACACAGAGGAGCCGAAATGGAGAGTGTGGGGTGCTGTGGGTTGATGGGGGGGCGAGGGAGTATGGGGCCGCACCAGGGTGGTCGCCTTGACGGCGTCCTTGGTGCCCCTAGTAGGAAATCCGCCAACCGGCCCTTCTTCTTCGCTCCCTCCTTCTCTGCCTCCGCCCTTGAACCTCTTGGCAAACCCTTAGGCAGGAGAGGCGGCTAAGGGAGGAAGGAGAAAGGCAGAAGGATTTGCCCAGGAGTGGGTGGATTGGCGCGCGATGCCCAGTGATTGCGGGCGGCGGGCGCGGGAGGGAGACCGAAGTACCCAAGAGTTTGCTGGGTTGCGGCCCCAGGATGGTCCTGTGCGTCCTGGTGGCTGGGGAGCCAGGTGGGGCGCGCCTAAGGCACAGCATAACGAAGGCTCTGTCAGCAACTTTTGGGAAGCCCTATCTCTTGTCTGGGGAGGGGTGCTGGGATGTGTTCAGGGCCTGGCCCTTTCTGAGCTACAAGTGTGTGTGTGTGTGTGTGTGTGTGTGTGTGTGTGTGTGTGTGTGTG